>NC_068292.1:37943629-38103629 GCF_025860055.1 Xyrauchen texanus
AATGAAAATAAACAGGACAGAGGGAAAGCTCTCCCCCCCACGGGTCCCGGGTCTGACCCTGAGCAAGAAATATTGAGATGTTAACCATGAGATGGGAAGAGAGTGAGAGAGTGATATTAAGTGTGATGATAGCTGAGGTTGCTTTGAAATTGGAGCTACTGTGCAATGCAACTTACACGCCTGTAAAAAAACCTCATTGTCATCGCCAGAAAAATAAGAGTCAGCTTTTCGGTTGCAAGAATTTGATGACAAGGAACATTGTCTCCGTTTGCGTACAGAGAATAAATGTGAAGATGGATTCAAGTCATTAGGCTCAACATAATCAAATCGCTTTTGGCAATTCATAGCTCCTCTGGCCTCTTGAGTGATGCAGACTATTGAAAATAATTTTCTCCCTGCAACAAACTCATGCCAAATTGTAAAAAAGAATGAAGAATAATTCTCTCCTTTTTACTAAATGAATCCACATCATTGCATTTCCTCCCTATTTTGACAGACAATCAAATCAAAGCATCTTTTAATTTCTGTACTAAAAATTAGAGTCCTAAACGTGCTCATTTTTTATTCTGAAGTATAGTATGGTCTATCAAATGAAAGACAATTTTAGCATTATTATTTATTATATCATTATTATTTGTCTGCCTTTATTATTACGTTATCCTCATCATTTATGTTGAGCCTGGACAATTGTTTCAGTAAGAAATCACTGGTAAAATTGCAGGACAAACGATTTGCTCTATGATTTGCTCTATATTAGCATGGTGCTAACAATGCTAAGGTCAGGTGATGATTTTGTGATTTGGGGGCCATATAGGCAAAATACAGGAATGGGGACCTCTTCATTCTTATTATTTTTATTATTATTATTTTATTATTTACTGTAGTATTCCATGAAAAAAAGGGGTAGCTCATTAAAACAATCACTTATGTGTACTATATGTAAGATTGACAACAAGTGCTTGAAATGGGTTCTGCAGTCCAATTTCAAAATATTGGAGAGATGTCTCCCCCGCCCTGCCCCAGACCCGAAGCTCATGCGGGTTGCCAGAATTAGCCAACTCAGCATCAATTTTAAAGGATTTCTGGGCTTTAAGCTGTCTCCATCTTCCAAAGGCACCTCCAATATTTATCCTTGTTTTACTATGCCTCTGGTCATGGTGGTTTTTAGACGGATGGTGAGGCTTTTTATGTCGGGTGGAATCGGTTATCTCTGATCCAGTTTGTTTGCTGGCTTCCATTGCTGCAGCACGCAATGTTGTTTGCCTGCAAACTTGTTCAAATCTGGCAGCCTGGCGGTGTTGATATACTCTTGGTGAGTGGGCAGTGGGCGGGATCATACAGGCCAAAACATAAACAGAAATTCCGTCACGGAATGGAAAATCCAAAGTAGAATAAACGTGCTGAAGCATTGTTAACGGAGAAGCCAGTATTTCAACTTAGCATGTTTCCTAATTCTCTAATGACATATTATGGTAATTTTATGATTTAGTACAGAAAAAATATTACATATAGCACCTTTAATCAAACAATTGTCTTCAATGACAATCTTTAATTTATTTCAATAACATAAACGTTGCAAGCTTTGGCAAATCTAATCAAAAAAAGTTTAGATTACTTCTTTCTCAGAGGTGCTCATTGTTGCAGCCTGGTCAATTTTAAACAAAACTTTGTTTCCAGATGAACCGAACTACCAGAAGAGTCCATCTCTGTCTCACAAGAGTTGCCTACAGCAGGCAGCCAATCAGATTGGATTTTCTGCCAACTTTACAGGAGAGCATAATAAATAATCACTCACATTTTAATGATACCCTATCCATAACCAATTCTGATATACCAGTTTTATAACTATTAATACTGATGTTAAGATAAATTAATGCAATTTCTAAAACTTCAACACACCACATAATATGAAGGCCTAGTTCATTATTCCCTAATTTGTATATAAAAAAGATTTTAAATAAATGTAAATGCAGCGTAGTTCTAGAGGGAAGACTAGCAGCTGTACATCATCGCACCATTAGTTGGGTAATTCCCAGCCAATCACATGTAAGCCGCTTTATAAGTCTGCTCACAATCGATCACATTGCTGTTTCAGTGTGCTAACACGGCAACCTCCACCACCCCACCACCACAAGTTGAGTCCCGTCCTGCGCGGGGGTAGGCTCCTCGCCCCTGCCTCCTATCTCCGGCAGGATATGATGATTCCGAGTACAACTTCTTCGGACTGCCAGACGGGGCTCTCTACGCCAAAGAGAGACATTACTTTTCTGTTTTATATTCATCAAATAAATGTCATCTTAAATTTCACTCAAGTCTGCAAGTCTTCCTGATAGAAATGTTTTTATTAACATATTAATTGTGGTGCTTTATAAATAGGCCGCTAATCTGAATAGACTAGAGTAACTCATTCCACTGTGGTGTTTCTCTTAATCTGAGAAACATGCTGAAACTCATCGTCTAGAAGTTTCGGGCAAAAATAATAATACCTCACATTTTAAGCGATCACTTCTCAGTTTCTGCCACTCTTTTAATGTGCAGTACATAAAATTGTGGTTTGTGGATCTAGAATGTGGCCGTGTGACCAGTGCGCAGCACAGACGTAACATTACCACAACCCTTAAAGCCATGCGCTAAAGTTGGAGCAGTCGAGATTTCCCTGTCTGTTACCTCCAAGAACTTGCGTAGTTGTGTAAAGCCTCAGAATATTCCATTAAGGCCTGATCTGAACGGGTTGCTTGCATTGATGGTGCTGAAAATAACTGCAATATTAATCATTTTGGTGTTATAACAGCAATATTTCAAGTCTCAGAATATGTTATTTTGCATTAATAATAATAAAAAAAATGGATTTGTATTTTTAGGGGGTCCTTAGATTTTAGGGGCCCCAGGTGGTTGTCTACCTTTGCCTAGTGCTACGTCCGCCCCTGGCCAACGTCATGGGTTTGATGCCAAGAAAATCAAATTATCGCAAAAATAATTTGCAAATAAAGCAGCATTTCCTTCCTATGTGAACAAAGTCCTCAAGCAAGCGTTTTTATGTGCATTTCGCAAACTTCATTAGCATCTTGGTATTTCCATGCAGCATTTTTGATGCAATCATGTGGATGGAAACCAAGCTACTGTAAGTTGCTTTGGACAAAATCATCTCCTAAATGTAAAATCTGAAAGTATGGGGAAATGAGAAATGACTATGAGCAACAAAATTGATTTGTGTGTGTCCTTGTGTGCTGTAGCGGTTTTGATCTCCACGCAAACCACGCAATTGCGTGGGGCCCCGGACATCGGGGGACGTCATGGTAGGAAAGTGCTGCAAAAATTGCTTGAGGGGAGGTATGCTTGTTTTGCCCACGCACTCTGACTCGCACAAATGCATGAGTTAAGTACTTTTCACATCGAATATGTTCTTGCGTGCGTCTGCTCTATTTGTTTTCCATTGTTTTCCTGTGTAAACATGTGCTGGACAGACGTCTTTGACTGCTGCACCACGTCTCGCTGTTTCTTCAGTGTCTCAAGCAGGACCGGCACATTTTTAGACACTGTGTCAAGTTAATAAGAGCTTCAGGTTTCAAAAATGCATGTCAAGACACCTGCATTCTGCTTCATTCGTTGTGCTGCATATCTTGATTGTTTTAAGCACAGGTGTCAAAAAGTTTGAAAGTTCTGAATAAGTTCAGGTTGCAAAGAGGCGATTGTTACAATGTTTAACATTATTTCATATTTTTCTGCAACAAGCAAATTTTCTGCGCTTGATAAACACCAATGTTGTTTTTCTTCTGCTCTAATGTGCTGAGGGGCCACTGTGTCTGTATGTTGATTGTTATAATTCTGTTACGAATGTTGCCTACGATGCTAACATAAAATACAGCCTTAGCATCAGAATATAAGCTCCAGATGCAAATAAAGTACATAAGACAGGAATACTATTACTATGGTATACAACAAACCCTCAAAGTAATAATAATAATAATACTGTATTATATTATAATGATAAACTGGACAACAATAAACAAATGTTGGCTTATAATAATAATAAATAACAACTGAATTCCAAAATGTTACTGGGTGAATTAGTAGGTTTTGCGCACCCTGTTCACACAAAAAAAAGTTATAAGTAGGTAAATATTGCTTGTGGAAAAACTTGAAAACATGCATAAATTATCTTGAACTAGATTTTTATTTCATAAAATGTTTTGAATATATTTGGCTACTACGGTTGTTAGGATTAATTTAAAAGGATGATTTTAAAATACATTTTATGTCATTTTTAAGCAAAACTTTTCGAAATGGGGCCCCGGGTTGGTCGGTTGCTTAGGGCCTCAGAAATCGTAAACCCACCCATACTTGCGCGTAAAATCATGTTTCACTACCCTACCTCTTTTTCTGTTTTCTTTTCACTCTGTTTAGTCCACTGTTTCTCTGTCCACTGTGAGAACGAACAGACTCTCCACCCCGTGACTGGCACACCACTGCAATTTAAACAGCACACTAACCTAAATGTTGCACTGACTGCTGATTCTGCTCCGTAATGTACACTACTATTACGATATTACTATTTTTATTAGCCATTTATCCCATAACATACACTTTTGTCCTGCATCCCTGCAGCTTTTTGGCTCTGTACCACTTACCATGAAGTTTTTCAAATGCATGTGTCTGAGAAAGAAAACTAATGCACACTCTTGACCACATTCAGCATGTGCAAATGTGACAATATCGAGCCAGAGCTTCATGCGGGTAAAGATATAAACCCATAATTGTGATCTTGTGTGTCTGTATTTCTGAGAAAGGCAGTATATGAAGGTGTAGGTCCAGCTGTGGCTGTTAGTTTGTCTTTGGTCTGTGTGCCAGGGCCTGACCCAGTACACTGACAGATGACTGGCTGGTGGACGCCCGTGTGCTGTGGCCATGAGAGATATATGGTTCTGTGAACTTGGGTTCACATTCAGCTCTACTGCGTCCCTCTCTGGCAGCTGGGTTTGGACCAACGTATGTGTTCGTCAACACTGTGCCTCTCCAACGTGTGGGTGTTTCAGCCCAATGTACCCTATATGTGTGTGTATTATTTTTTCCTCATTGCTCATGACATTTACAGTCTACAGTCTATGATGCCACTGTTCGGTTTCCAGTGACGGTGGGAAGTGACTGGCATTTTGACGATCAAACATGCAGAAGAGTGTATAATCTATCAAGTATGTTTGGCCTTGTATTTCAAATAGTCAAAGATAAACAATAGAGACCACACTTTGCCTATATACACTACTGTATAAGTTACAATGAAACAGTATTAGTAAAACTTTTTGACTACATTAAAATGGAGACTTGGGCTTGCTGACTTAGAATTGTCTTAGAATATCTCAATAGCAAAAAGATTTGGAGCCAGTCAACATTTTGTATGTTGCTTCAAACACCTACTTCAAAACCCTCTTAAATTAGATTCATTTGTATGAATTCTTACATTTTGTGTCCTGTGACCCCAAATGTTAACATTCAACATATGCTACTGGTTTAATGGCAGGTTCCATTGTGACAACTTACCCCACATAATGTTACAACATGCCTTGCTAAGTTGTCAAACAAGGTGTTTTCATTGGACACGCAGTGATTTTTTCTTCTTCTTTTTTCTTAATGTCAGAAAATGACATTAAAAAATAAACCAATCCTGAGAAATATTCACTGGAGTAAAAAGTTTGACAACTAGCCCCGGTCTCCCACTTTTACAGAAATTGTAATTTTGTAATGTGAAATATTTTCATTATTTCAAAGTAACAATGTAATAAGTTGAAATCAATCTATGAACAATGTTTGACCCATTAATGGATTTAGCTAATTTCTTTAGCTTATTTTTATATAATGACAGTGGCATACAGCCATATCTTTGTAACATGCTAAATAATTATTGTGAGTGCATTATCAGTTTAAGGCTAGGATAATGCAGGACATATGTTAATTATTATTATTATCATTATTATTATTACATCTTAGAATATCTGAAAAGTAATTTTGATCACTCTTTTTGATGATGATCAGTTTGTGGACGTAGGCCTAATACTTTGACTTAATATGATGTGATATTTAGATCTTAATTTTCATCAGAACAAAAATATTGTCTCATTGAAATAATATATTTTGCCGTTTATTAGCAGAGCAAATGCTCCATATGAACTTCTCCTTTAGTCCAGAGAGCTACTTGTCATGTGATAAAACTATTAAACTAGAATGAGTATAATATATAAAAAGAAATATCACTGGACACATGGAGAAAAATCAGAGTAGCCAATAACTTATAATTTAGCAGAAAATTAGCATTTACCCTAAGTCACAATTTTAAAATGAACATTTGTGAATAGTGGAGATGATAAAAAATTACCTTATTGATTTTTTTCATAATAAATGGCTCAAAGGGAGATATAATTTGCTCTTAAACGCTCATACGGGCGCCTGCTGTCCTCTTTGTGGGCACGATCATTTATACAAATGACTTTGAGTTGTCAGTGCCAGTAATTTCATAATAGGCTTTAGACGACGTGCTCATCTATTTGAGAGAATTAATTAACGTCTGATAATTATCAACGCTATTAATTACACTTGCCAATATTTGAACAAGTACGAGCATCGTGTTATCACAAAACGTCAGTGGGGGGAGTAAAGGGCTTAAAAGAAATGCAAAACGGGTTGTTTTTCACCCTCCCATATAAACAGGACGGTCAGATAAATGAGTGCTGTGAATTCATACACAGGGAAATAGCCTCTGTTCCGGGAACAACTATAATCTGTTTCTCTTTATCATTCATCCAGAGTGACACCATTTAGCATCGTGCCCCGTTTGGAAGGACTCCGGGATTTGCAGCTCAGAATTCCATGGCCGCTGGTCCTGCTTGGACGGCGAAACTAAATAAAGATGTTTAGTGACAGGCTAATGAACAAATGGGCCCTCTTGATTTAACCTTGATGAATGGTTCGACCAGGTGTTTTCAATAACGACAATAAGCACTGCAAGCCACAGGCCCACTGATACTGGTATAATGCATTATTAGGCCATTAGAGGCTGGGTATGGGAGACCACTTACGTACTGCCCTATCAATAATGCTGTGTCCCAGTCTGCATTTAGGCCCGGGGAATTAGTCATACTGATATTCTATTTAATAAAAAAATCACAAGAAGACGCATAAAGAATCTCATTACATTTTAACAGGGTTACAGTAACCCGGAGGACCGCAAGTTTAATTTTCATAAGAGCATCCATTCTTCAATTATGTCAAGCAGAGAAAATGTAAATGGCAAATGGAATGCTAACAATATCTCTACAAGCGCATTGGCAGATAGAAGCCCAAGGTTCAGATAGAGAGGGACGGTGTTCTTGTGTGTGTGTGTGTCTGTCTATGTGTTTATGTGAAGGTATTTTAGAAAGAGAAAGAGAGAAAAAGAACCAAAAGGAGAGAAATTTTGCATATTATGTTATTTAATGCCACACCTCACATATCCTAATTAGAACGCTGACATGACACACTAGCAAGACCTCATATAGGCATTGGTAACACTATCAACCCCCTTTGTGGTAAAGGAATATTCTGGGTTCGATACAAGTTAAGCTTTATCGACAGCACTTGTGGCATAATGTAGATTACCTCAAAAATTACATTTGACTTGTCCCTCCTTTTCATTAAAAAAAGCAAAAATCAGTGAGCCACCTACAATGGAAGTCAATGGGGCGAGTCCGTAAACGTTAAAATACTCGCTGTTTTAAAAAGTATAAACACATGTAAACAATATGTGTGTGAACATGATTGTAGTGTAATAAAATCTCTTACTAAACATTTCTGTGTAAAGTTAGGCTATTCGATTTTACAACTTTGCTGCCATGACAACATAAAGCTAGCTATAAACAGCTATAAAAACGAAGATTTAATAGAATAATTAATGTAAGTGCTTTTATCAAATTCTACCTCTTATAAATACATTCTAATTAACTCTCCAAAAATTGCCCCATTCACTTCCATTATAAGCCAGCAGCAGTGTAAGTGAGAGGTGTCAGTCCCTTCATGCCAACCCCACTCCCATCCCCATGGTGAAACCGCTTACCCCCGAAGTGTCAGTGGCAGTATTGGCATGTGGCTATCAGTGAGCTGTACTGTAGGGCCTCTGCAATAATAAACTGCTAATTGAAAGGCACTCTCAGAGCAGGCCTGTTAGCGGGGAGCCAAGCTGCTGAAAGATTACTGCAGCACGCCGGCTCGCTTAGGTGCTGAAAGAGGCTATTACGCCTCTGCTCTCTACCTGTGAGGAGTGTTAATGCAAACCTGTGCTCTCACTTTTTCTTTTTTTTTTTTTTTTTTGTAGAAGAATTCTACCAGTATTTTTTATTTTCTTTTGTAAAAGAATTTCAAGGGAAAATATTCATATGCTAAGGCTTTTATGCTGCATTTATGTGCTTTTTGGAGGGTCAAATATTTGGCACCCATTTACTTGTATTGTATGGACTTACAGAGCTGAAATATTTTTCTAAAAGCTTCATTTGTGTTCAGCAGAAGAAAGAAAATAATTCACATCTGGAATGGCATGAGGGTGAGTAAATGATGAGAGAATCTTGGGTGAACCCTTTAACTTATATTGAACCCAGAATATTTATTTTCTTTGAATTACAAACATTAAGACTTTTTTGCATTTTGATAGTATAAGAATGGAAATTGTGTACAATGATTCCTTTGTGCTGATTTAATCCTCAGAGACACACGCATTGACATTGGTGTTGTATTTTCTGTTCTTTTTGATTATAAAAATCCATATTTTATATAAAACCACTAATTTTAAGCATATTAGTTTTGATGTGAAATTCAGTCAACAATGGCAGTCAATGGGAAAATCTTGATTTTTAATATACCTTTTTCGGGGTGAATTTTGTGTCTTTAGCAAGCTTATTTTTATGTGGGAAAAATTGCATATTGAATGCCAATTCAATATGCAATTTTTCCCACATATAAAAGTTGTTGTGAGATTATAGAGTACTGTATGATGCAGTACAAATTACTGTATTGCAGTAACAAGAATCAACATTGAAAATAACAGGAATCATTAAAAATCTAGAAACTCAAATGTCTGATTTTTCATATCATGACAGTAATTGTCTTAATTTTCTTTGACAAAACGCATAATCTACATTTGTTTTCTTTTGATTTTGGGTTTAAATGTGACCTAGACATGTTGTTTTTGTGAGATTCACTCCAGTTAGATTTCTCTCCTTCTAGTCAAACTCTAAGGCCCTACCACCCGCCCTTCTTGGGCCCCTGCATGTGCCGGGGCCTTTAGAAAGTTGCAAAACAAGGGACTGTGTGCCGCCCATCCATGCAGAAAGCTCATAATCTTTTAATACGCACAGAGGAAGGAAAGATTAAACATTTGGGTACTGACAAGTGACAGGGAGTCTCTTCTAGTGTGCAAAGCATTCTGAAGTCGTCACACACCATGGGGTTCAAGATCATCCCAGGCCCTCCACCTTCATTAAAGTAATTGGCTTTCCAGATTTCTATCTATAGACAATCAGGTATATCTTTGAGTAAGAGGCTTAGAGAAAATATTTCACATAATTAGCTGCTAGGTGCAGCAGGCATAAAGGCAAAAACAGACAGACATGGGAGGCTATTGGTTGGATCACAGTACATAGGCCATACTACTAAAAGTACATATAGGTGGTGAGTCTTAGTCTCTGATGTGCGTGTTAACATGTCTGTATATATTGTACAATGTTTATAATTCTTAGTATATGTTTTAGTTAACTAACTATAATGCACTGTGGTCAACTTTTGTTGTTTTAAATGTGCTATAAACAAAAGTTGGTTGATTGATTCATATGTCAGATAATAACAGTCAAAAGGGGTGTCAAACAAGGCAAATAATTAACTTTGAAATCAAAATCATTTCTCTTACTTGTTGAAAAAAAAATAGCGAAAAGGGATTTCCATGCTGGTCCAGGATGGTTTATGCTGGTTTGGTGATGGTTTAGCTGGTCGGCCAGCACAGCCATGCAGTTTACCAGCAATAAAAACACTGCTCAATCAGCATGGCCTTTAGGGTTGTTAAGAACTCTGGTCAGGACCGGGATCCAAATCACATCATATGTTGCAATGCTGGTTTTTACAAAGTGGGTTAGCTTGCTTACGAAAAAAAACTAAAAAAGTCTAACAGTCCAAATGACCCAACTACTTAACAGTTTGTTCTCTGTACTTGTGTTAACTAAAGGGGAGCAGCTGCGACTTTGTAGAAAGCTTTCTATGTATTGTGTTGGTCTTGAATGAAAAGACATCTTGTTGGAATAATTGCATTACAGGCCGACTGTGTCTCAGCTGGGGTGCCATATGTGTTCCTCTGTGTGTGTGTGTGTGTGTGTGTGTGTGTGTGTGTGTGTGTGCACATAGTGGATGAGGCTCTGTGCCATTTCAACAAATAATATTGTCATAGGCTGGTGACAGAAATATCTTTGCTTTTGCGGCATCAGATCCAATGTTAATATCTTCTGGTAAATTATGTGGGTTTTACTGCTCTCTCCCAGTAATTACCCTGTCTTTCACAAAGCTTGTTGCAGTTCATTTCTCTTTATGCTCATGCCCACTGACGGCCAGCAAAGCCTTGGCCTGTGGCATAAACCCATCACATGATGGTATGCTCTGCACATCGGTCTAATCATATGGAAGAGATGATCACAGGGCAGGAAATCGCTGAACAGGGCCAAAGGAAACAATCTTTCTGCACTGGACTAAGCCAATCATGTCCTCTCACAACCTCGAACCACAGATTACCTGCTTACTGTGCTTTTGATCCAACTTTGATTAAACGCTTGACTGAAAGGGTCTGCATTTATCATCACAATATGTTTATTTATGAGGAAGTTTGATTTGTGCAAGTGATGCCGATTGTCATAGCTCTGGAACTTAATGTTTAGGTTGTAAATGTGTAGTAGAAATAGGGACTAAAAACGGTTCAAGGAAAGAAAAAGAAAACCGAAAACACATTTTTTTTGCAGAATGAAACCGTAAACAGGAACAAAGTGATTTTCTATTATTCTGGAGTGAAAGCTTTATTTTTAAATGCTGGTAACCAGTTAATTTCATTCCAATACCTTTTTCATGAAACCAAAGGCCAAAGGGTTATCACAGTCAATTTCTGGAACTGCGACACTTCATGTTGCCTGAAAAATTAAACGTGTGTTTTGATCCTGAAGGAAACTGCTGCATCACACATTTCTTTGCCTTATCGCCTGTTGTGGATGTTGCATTCTGTGAATTAAGTCCTTTTTAACAACTATGTATAATTACTACATATACTGTACATCCACATTTAATCCAGATAAAAGGAAACCACTATTGAAGGTAAAAACTACATTGCTCAGTGGTTTCCAAGTCTTCACTGAATTATTGTTAGATATGATGCATTAATACACTTTTGATGTGGTGGTTTTAACTGAGAAGCAGATCTATAATTAAAATGATACTGAACTGTTAATTAACTGTATGCTTGTTGTGATATCTATACTGGTAAATCCACCACACAGGAACCTTTTGAATTGATTATATTTCGATTTGGTTAGGCAAATGTCTTATTTTGGTCTTGTTTTTCTAGACCAGATTGTTTGTTTCTCTTGCAAGATCTGGCAACACTGTAATTGGTATTTAATCGACCCCTCAAGGCAGAGTACTGTCATTTTAAAAAGAACATTATTAACTGTTCTTTTATTTTGTTATAACCGGTTACCATTTGGAAAGTAGGCTGCAGAACTTAACCGGAATGAAAAAATACAGTTTTTGCTCAGGACGAACCGAAATGAAAAACATATTTGGTTTTGGTCCCTCAGTTGAAGTCAGTGTATATGTTTGCATCTTTCAAATATGAGTACTATGTAGATTTACCCATGCCGTGAGAAACTATATTTAATATTGTGTGTTTTCTGCATCACTATGGTCACAAAATGGAATTGTATCACCTTTATATTCATCCAGATCATCTTAAAGAGACAAGATACAAATGTTTATTTTGCGCATTTGTGTGTTTTATACAAAATCTTTCTGATCATTGGAAACATGCAGTAGAAAATGAAACCAGCATTAAGGACAGGCTGCTTTATAAAACATCCTTACCCTTTCACTGAAAAGCCCATAATAATCATGATTTGTATCTTGGGGATAAGGCAGTGATTAGAGGCTGATATCAACACATGCGATCACCTTGGAGAGGCAGCTGGTGACTAAGTAAGATACTGAGAGGAGAGGGCAGTTGTAATCCTGAAAGTGCTGTATTGGGATTAAAGCAAGGTCTGCGAGCTTTACGTCTTTTGGGACAGGTGAACCTGAATCTCCAAGAGCAGATGTGAATCTTAAAGTAATAGTTCAAAATAATAAAAAACCAAGACAAATTAAGTTCAGTTGACAGCATTTGAGGCATAATGTTGATTACCACAAAAAAGTTTTTAGATTTGTCCCTCCTTTTCTTTAACCTGACCTGAGCTTGACTGCTGTGTGCATTTTACAATTCCTTTTTTGATTTGTAACTAGTAGCACCTAATAATCAAGAAAAGAAAAAAAATTGTAGGGCAAATAGTTTTCAAAGAAATTAGATTTGAAAGTCCGATTTGTTTTCATGTTTCTAGGAGTGCTGGTTATTCATGTTTTTGAAACATTACATACATAACAGCTGATTTTCTGTAAAGCTGAATAATTCTTATTCAAAGTAATGGCTGGCATCATCCAATCACTTCCAACCATGTTAAAAATTAAACTTAGCATTATAAGTTATGAATATAAGTATTGATTACAATTGCGATTACAATTGTCCCATGTCTGCCAAACATGTTGAGTAGTCCAAACATCATCTGCAGCCTGAAACTGAACTTTTAGTATGATTTTAAGAGTGAATGCCCTTAGCTGCATAGAAAGTTATAGGATGTCCCCTTGCTCCCTTTTTAGTGATTGACTTAACCTCCAGTGTGCTGTCTGTCAGCACTGGTCTCGGAGCAGTTCAAAATGCACCTTATTTGCATCCTAACTCCATAAATATCCTCTGAAAGCAAAGTCTTTCAGCTTTTGGATGAACCCATTGATTCTCAGTGTGAACATGTTCAGTAAATACAGGAATGCATTTACTAATGGTAAAGAGTTAGTTCACCCTCATGTCATCCAAGATATGTATGACTTTCTTTCATCTGCTGTTCTCAAATGACGATTTCTAGAAGAATTTTTCAGCTCTGTAGGTCCATACAAAGCAAGTAAATGGGTGCAAAAATGTTAACGCTCCAAAATTCACATAGAGCAGCATAAAAGTATGCCAGACGACTTGGTGAAATCCATATCTTCAGAAGTGATATGATAGGTGTGGGTGAGAAACAGATCAATATTTAAGTCTTTATAACTATAAATTCTCCTCCCTGAAGTCTCCACTTCACTTCCACATTCTTCTGTTTTAGGTGATTCATATTCAATGTGCATATCACCCCCTACTAGGCAGGGAGGATTATTTATGATAAAAAATACATTAAAATGTATCTGTTTCTCATCCACAGATCATATTGTGTCTGAAGATATGGATTAAAACACTGGAGTCACATGGATTACTTTTATGCTGCCTTTATGTGGATTTTGGAACCCATTCACTTGCATTGTATGGACCTACAGAGCTGAAGTATTATTCTAAAAATCTTAATTTCTTGACTACCACCACTGGAGTTGAGAGTTCGATTCCAGCGTGTGCTAAGTGACTCCAGCCAGGTCTTCTAAGCAACCAAATATGCCCGGTTGCTAGGGAGGGTAGAGTCAAATGGGGTAATCTCCTCATGGAAGCTATAATATGTGATTCTCGCTCTCGGTGGGGCACGTGGTGAGTTGTGCGAGGATGCCGCGGAGAACAGCGTGGGCCTCCACATGTGCTACGTCTCCACGGTAACACGCTCAACAAGCCACATGATAAGATTTGCAAATTGATGGTCTCAGACGCAGAGGTAACTGAGATTTGTCCTCCGCCACCCAGATTGAGGCGAGTCACTACGCCACCAAAAGGACTTAGAGTGCATTGGGAATTGGGCATTCCAAATTGGGGAGAAAAGGGGAGAAAAAAAAAATCTTTATTTCTGTTCTGCAGAAAAAAGAAAGTCAAACACATCTGGGATGCCAGGAGGGTGAGTAAATCATGAGATAATTTTTATTTTTGGGTGAACTATCCCTTTAATGAATAGAACCGTATTGTACAGTGATAACAAAATAAAATCGAACAAAATCGTATTAATATGAAGTGAAATTAATTAAAAATAACTAACATGCTTTTTTTTTTTTTTTTTTTGAGGGAATAAATCAACATATGTGGACATCATGTTTACCAGTGTGCTGACGCACAAAAAAATATATGACTTTTTTTAAAGAGACATATCAAAGGAAACTAGAGACACTACTCTTTAAACCTAAAAAGGTTACAATGAAAAAACTTTTCTTACCAGAGGTACTTTTCTTGGCTCTGCGCCCCATAGAAGTGAATGCCGGAATTAATGACGGAATTATGATTTGTTCAATAATCAAATAATTTATAAACAAAGCATGTCACAAAGAGAATCAGGCATGCACACAGACACACTTTCATTGTGCTTTGCTCACACAGCTGATAAACTCTCACTTTGATTGATGCTCTGTTCTCTGAGATAAATGACATCTGTGGGACCCAGGAGGGGTCTAATTGAATTGGTTTCCAGAGAATACTAATGGGGCGTAATGTCGAGATAACTGAAGCCCTAAGAATAAGTGATCATTGACAGCATGTGTTTCTTGCCAGTAATAAACATGTCACACAGACAGCCAGTCAGTAGCTGCAACGCAATTAACTCACTGCACCACACACAGACAGATGCTCCAACCATAGCATCAAACATGTCAAAAAGACTTACAATGTTCAAAAATAATTACATTCACTGCCAGTGTAAAGTTTGGATGTACAGTTGGCGGAATGTATGTTTCTCGTGATCTTCATTTAAAAAGAAATTGTTTTTATTAAATTTGTTTTTTAAATGTGTTTCTTTGGTCACAGTATAATGCCCTTCTTCTGTTTTTGCGTTTATTTGTATTTTGATGATTATGAAAGTGGAAAATATTAACAATAAAGAATAAGTAGGTGTGTCAGAAAGAATAACAAGCACATCAACTTTAAAGGGCTAATTCACCCAAAAATGGAAATTCTCTCATCATTTACTCACCCCAATGCCATCCAAAAGATGTATAACTTACTTTCTTCTGTTAAACACAAGCAATGATTTTTAGAGGAATATCTCAGCTCTGTTGGTCCTCACAATGCAAGTGAATGGTGGCCAGAATTTTGAAGGTCCATATATAGCATAAAGGTAGTATACAAGTAATCCATACAACCTCAGAGGTTAAATCAATGTCTTCTGAAGCAATCCAATCGACCAAAATGCAATTCCTTTTTCACAATAAACCTTGACAGCAGTCTCCTTGATGATCATGATTTCAAGCACCATTACACATCCTATACCGCCATCTAGTGCTCTGATTTCTGTTCTTGAAATCATGGTTGTGCCTAGAGACTGCAATGGCAAGATGTACAGTGAACAATTAGTTACATTTTGGTCTGTTCTCACCCAAAACCGATCTGATTACTTCAGAGTTGTATGGATTATAATGCCTTTATGTGATATTTGGACATTCAGAGTTGTGGCCACCATTCACTGGCATTGTGAGGACCAACAGAGCTGAGATATTCTTCTTAAGATCTTTGATTGTGTCCAGCAGAAGAAAGAAAATCACACACATCTGGGATGGTGTGAGGGTGAGTAAATGATGAGATAATTTCCATTTTTGTGTGAACTATTCCTTTAAATAGATCAGTTTATGTGTTTTAGATCAGTTGTACTGGACTATGTCGAAGTAGAATATGTTTTTTTTATTTATCTGTTCCTACTACCACATTAAACTCATTTGACACACACATTTATACTTAGAAATACAGCACAGCGGGTGAAAGAGAGAAACAGAGTGCAATGCCAATTTTCACTGCCCTATGATTACACTGGCATGCCTTTAGCCCATCTGGGAGATATTTGTGTAGAGTTTTGGGGAACCTTAAGGGCACTAAAGCTCTTTACATAAACACTGATCCCTGATTCACACTTCAGCCAGCCAGGACTTTCATACATGTGGCCAATGACCTTGCAAACATAATTTTGATGATAGTAATACTATGGAAAGTCTATGGAAAGACTGAACTCAGATGTGGCATCCTCACCATCTCAGATATATTTTTCAACCAGATTGAGCAGATTAGATGTGCAGATACTGTAGTGATTATTAAAATAAATTGAAACCTAATATTAACATTTAAGGGTAAAGTTTGTCATTTCAACTGTTTTCAAAAAGGTTTACCAAGCATGTGCAAAGCTTTCAGAGAATGTAAATGAATTATTTCATCCCACTCTAAAAATAATGCAGATACAGTGATTTTTAAGGCATTGGACTTTTCCAGAGCTGAGTGCATAACTCAAAAACATGTATAAACAGTCTCCCTTCTAACTTAGATATATAACTTAGATGACGGCACATCTGCACGCTTTTATAATGTGCCAAGAACTGGCAACCAGGCCGCTAGGACAGGAGGAGTCATTGGCTAATCTCACCCTCTAAACGGGGCAGATCTCAGCTATGTTTGGTGAAAAAACAAATTCCCTCAGTGTGGCCACAAGCTGTGCTAACACCACAGACCATTTCAGTGGCACTCATAACCACAACTTTCAAGATGGGCACAGAGTCTAGTTATTGTATTTAGGTTATGTCTAGCACCAAAGATTCACACAGAGGCCAAGAAAGGCTGCAGAGAGATCAGTACAAAGGCAGAAAACCAGTCATCGCTTGGCACCTGAGACCATACTGACACTGTTTCCAGATGATAGATAGAAGGACTGTTTGTCCCAGCTCATAGAGTACATTATGTGATTAGACTAGATTGAATTTGATCATCATAGTGGTATGGGAAATTTCTGATGAAAATGTAATTGTGATCAAATTTAACATATTTTACTTTTAACCAGGTTAAAGAAAGTAAAGAGTATAATTTTTTACAGAATTTGGGGGAAAAATACTTTTTCAATTGTTTAATTAATTATCATTTTAAGTGCTAATTAGTAAATTTTGTGTCTAATGACTGAATACACTTTTTTTCTGGCCCTTGTATGGTCATGCCAAGGAAAGTAATGTTGCTATATAATCTAAGGTTTTTTCATTCTCACTTCTAAGGGAACCAGGCAAACTGTGCATCCGTCAGGTTGTCATGCGTGTTTCCATGAGAAAGTAAGCTGCTTTCTGATACCAAGGTCTACAGAAAAGAGGAACAATGAAAACAATCTGTGCTCGCTCTTAGACACTGTTGAGAAAAATGCTCTAGTCTTGCATCTTTGTTTCTTGAGATAAAAAGAAATGGTTGTTAAACTTATCAATTAAATCATTACAGCTGATTAAATTTCATCAGCTCCTTGTCTGCTTCAAGAACTGTATCCAACTTATTGTGGTACTACTGAAAAAACAAAAACAACACACTAAATTCACCACTTAAAACATACAATTTTTTCACATAATTTAATTTAGTTTTCATTCAAATTATATATATATATATATATATATATATATATATATATATATATATATAAAATTGTATAGTTACAAATATTAATAATTTACTATTTTAATTATATACATTATAGTTATATTTAAATGTTTTATAAATATATATGTATTTATTAAATTAGTATATATATATATATATATATATATATATATATATATATATATATATATATATATATATAATGCGATTATGTTAGTGCTGTCGATTTGAGGCGTTAATTCAGAGCGATTAATTTTATTAAAAATAACACGTTCAAAAATGAACGCAAATAATTGCAATGTCCCCAGACCACAATAAGGAAGATTCCTGAAAAATTAATGCTTGTATAATTGTTTTCTCCAGTGGGCAGTAAGCGAAACTTGCGAACACAAACATTAGTTGTACAAAACACTTGATGGAGTGCAAATCCGAACTAAGGGATCTCAATATGTGTTCATCTAAGTATTAAACTACATTTAACTTGACACAGTGACCTAAAAATGTTATGATTATGACACAACGCTGACGCAGGTGTACATTGACGGGCCCTTAGAAAAGCCCTTATAATAAATCTCCAACTGATTGACAAATTCACTTGCAAAAAAAGATTGCTGTGAACTGTAAGCAAATGATTGACTTATGTATATGGTAGTAAACAATACATTGTATTCTAAAGCGCTTTTTGTATGGACTTATCAATGAGATAAGCCTAATATATATATATATATATATATATATATATATATATATATATATATATATATATATATATATATATATATATATAGGGCTTTATATATATATATATAGGGCTAATATATATATATATATATATAGTGTTACATTCGTCAGACACACTGCTCGATATGCTGTATCACAGTGACGCCGAGTGGTTGCTTTCGTTAAATACAGATTTATCTCATCTTAGAGTCTTTAAATTGGAATTAGTCCAAGCCCCAAAATATTGAATTTGGTCGTTGTTTTGAGAAAGCTATTCACTGCTATACACTCTAAAAAAAAATGCTAAGGTTAAAAATAACCCTAACTGGTTTTTAGCCCAGCCACTGTTTAAATATGGGACAGAACCACTGATTAAATATATAGATCAGTGGACAGAACACACATTGGGCTAAACTAACCCAGCAAGTTGTGTTGTTCATATTAACCCAGCATATGGGTTATTTATTCAACCCAAACGCTGGTTAATTTTACAGGAATGCAGAGTTAATTTGATCTCATTAGTGGGTTAATATTTTCAGATTGTTTTATCCTTAAACCATATTTTAAAATAAACCACACCATAAAAAAAAATGTGTAAACATATATCTCCTTAATTTTTGGATGAATATAAATACATGCAATAAGTACATTTAACTCATTTTACTAAAGTTTTAATAAACACCATGTAGAACAATAAAGTAACATTTATCATTAATGTTAAATACACTATAGGCATTAAAAACATTATTATAAGTATTATTAAAAGGATAGTTCACAAAAAAAAAAAAAAAAAATCTCTAATTTACTAACCCTCATCCCAGATGTGTATGCCTTTCTTCTGCATCTAAAATTATTTGTTTTTGTTCAGAATATCTCAGCTCTGTTGGTTCATATGTAAGTGAATAGTGGCCAGAACTTTAAAGCTCCAAAAAGTACATAAGGGCAGCATGAAAGTAATCCATAAGACTTTAGTGGTTAAATATATGCCTTCAAAAGTGATATGATCAATGTGTTGAGAAACAGATCAATATTTAAGTCCTTTCTTACTCTAAATCTCCACTTTAACCTCTGACAGAAAAACTAAACCAGTGCCACGTGACTTGTAGATCTGAAAGTGAAGATTTATAATAAAAAAGGGACTTAAATATTGATGTGTCTCTCACTTTTCTCACTTTCATAGACATTTAACCACTGGAACATATATGGATGACTTTTATGCTGTATTTATGTGCTGTTTGGAGGTTCAAAGTTTGGTCCCCATTCAGTCGCATTGTATGGATCTCTGTTGCAATGCATGGACCTACAGAGCTGAATATTCTTCTAAAAATCTTCATTTGTGTTCTGCAGCAGAAAGTAAGTTGTACACATCTGGGATGGCATGAGGGTGAGTAAATGATGAGGGAATTCTTATTTTTGGGTGAACCTTCCCTTTAAAGGTTACTTTTAATGTCTATTACTCGAGAAAAAAAAATTATGTGAGGAATTAATAAAATCCATAAAATTAATTCAATTAAAATAAGAATTCAAAATCACTGGGATTCAAGGCCCCTAACCACATCCTCCACAGTTTTAGCAATAAATGAAATTTTTTATTTTTAATATTTTTATTTTTTAATTCAGTTAAAAATTACACAATTCAATTCGATGGAATTTTGTGAAGATGTTGAAATGCGTTAAGTACAGTCTTTTCTTGAGCGCAGACGCAGCGCAACAATACATATTTTGCATAGAAAAACAACTGAAAAATAGTGCAGAGTTAAAGGAAACGCGTTCAGTGTGAACGGCCCATACATTTTCTGAAATATCACCAGTCAGAACGACATGTCAACATGGTTGTCGACAGGTATTCGGTTAAGGAGATTCGTTACTATGGTTACCCGCAAATAAATAAATAAACAAATACTACTGGTCTTCAGCGGTTCAGTCCGTTGCCATGGTTACTCACGCTCACATTAGCACAGTTGACCGCTGCGTCCAGATGGTGGCGATGCCCGCAGCCCGCTTCATTCAATAGACCAGCAAAGTACCAAAACACAGAAACTGCGCTGGACTACAGACGTGACGCGTCTGCCAGAATATAACGACATATTTACCACGTAATTAGGCTCGTGTTGGTCCATTTTACGGGCAGAAAAATTAAAACATGGTAGTTAAAACGAGAAAATCAAATGCCAAGGAACAGAGCAGTGAGAAAGACAGGAGTCCGTCTGTGTCTGTTAAAAGCAGGCGTGGGAAAGATGGAAAAAGCTCGGCTATTCAGAGCAAAAACGGACTCTTTTCTGAGTTAATAAGAAACAAATTGGGCTTGAGTCCGTCCGCTTTTGCAAGAGGAGTAACAGTGTTGATACTCGGTAAGTCTTTACTTAATAACCGCTATGTTGCTAACGGTTTTCTAGATTAGCAACCAATCAGTTTAATTCATAACACTTCAGTTGTAAACCAATGGTGACTACACATGCACTGAACTAAACAAGACGGTTTTAACGAGGTGTTCAATTCAGCTAAAACAGGGTCTTGTTAGCCATACACAGTTTTAACTCAAGCGGTAATCGATTAAAATACAAAATAAGAAGTATTAATGGCTGTTGTTACAAATTCTGCCACATCAGCTCATAGGGACTCATTCTAATTGGTCAGATAAAAGAGTCCACCAATGTGGCCACGTAGCACTCTGTCTAACCTGGGTAAAATAATCACACCTAACTAATGTATTTTTCTCCACAGCTGTTATTGTTGGATTTTTACACTGGTAAGTAGTTTTAGACATTTTGAAGATGATCTTGAAGTGATAGACAAGTTCTACCAAAAATGTAAAAGTTCTCATCATTTACTCACCATCATACACATCCCAGATGTGTATGACTTTGTTTCTTCTGCATTACACAAACAAAGATTTTAAGAAGAATATCTTTGCTCTTTTGGTACATACAATGCCAGTGAATGGTGGCCAGTACTTTGAAGCTCCAAAAGAAAATATAAGCAGCATAAAAGTAATCCATATGACTCCAGTGGTTTAAACCATGTCCTCTGAAGTGAAATGATAGGTGTGAGTGAGAGACATATAAATATTTAAGTCCTTTTTTACTGTATATTCTTCTCTCTGCCCAGTTTGTGGCGATATGCACAAAAAATTGGAAAAGAAGAAGAAAGTGAAAGTGGAGATTTATAGAAAAAAAAAAATTTGACCTGTTTCTTACCCACATGAGACATATCTTATCGCTTCTAAAGACAGCTTTAAACACTGGAGTCGTATGGATTGCTTTTATGTTGCCTTTATATACTATTTGGACCTTCAAATTTCTAGCCACCATTCACTTGCATTGAAATGGACCTACAGAGGAGATATTCTTCTAAAAATCATTGTTTGTGTTCTATAGAACAAAGAAAGTCATATACTTTTGAGATGGCATGAGGGTGAGTAAAACAATTTGAGAATTTTTATTTTTTTGGGGGTAAACTATCCATTTAATGTTCCTCAAAATGATTGTGAGTTATGATAGAATTAATGATATCCTTTGCCTGTTTCTCAGGTATCATCTCTCACATCTATTTGAAAATGACAGACACTTTTCACACATGTCATCCTTGGAGAAGGAGATGGCTTTTCGAACAGAGATGGTTATTATTGTTTCTTATTGAACGTATATTTAAAAAAAATTTTTTTATGTCCAATGACATGTTATACATTTGTCTCATGGGAATGTAAATGTGAGATTGGTCCCCATCTTCCACCTTTTATTTCTTATACCCCACTTGAATACATTTGCATACATGGCTTCTTCCTGGATGTAAAGATGTTATTGCAGTTGTATTAGTATTCTGTCTCTATAGGGGCTGTATTACTCATACTTCAAAACCATCATTAAGGCTCCTTCCTTCATGAGTGGTCTATACATGATCATGAATGACAGGCTCACCGAATACCCTTTGGAGATAAACACCTTAAAGAGGTTCAACGTGTACCCTGAGGTGAGAGGTCTTGTCACATCTCTGTATAGTCTGTTCTAAATATGAATTAAATTGATTTGCCTTGTCAAAGTGTTTGCCTTTGCCTCGCAGAGCTCAAAAGTCAACACAATACCCCATTCTCCCTTTAATGGCAGGTGTTCTTGGCCAGCTGCTACAGAGTATACAGCAGTTCAATGGATTTCTTTGGGATCCCTACCAAGATGTGTTGGACCATCAACAGAGGGGAGGGACTTGAGCCAGTGGAGAGTTGTGAAGGTATTAGAGAAGCTTTGTTTGGTGCAAATATCTATTTGGATGTACAGATATGCAATGTTAAATATTTAAAAATAGTACACCTACAAATTTAAATACTCTCATCATTTACTCACCCTCATGCCATCTCTGATGTGTATGACTTTCTTTCATCTGCAGAACACAGATGAAGATTTTGAGAAAAATATTTCAGCTCTGTAGGTCCATACAATCATACAAGTGAATGGTGGCCATAATATTGAAGGTCCAAAAAGCATAAAAGGGCAGCACAAAAGTAATCCGTATGACTCCAGTGGTTAATTCCATGTCTTCAGAAGTGATATGATAGGTGTGAGTGAGAAACAGATCTTTTTTTTTTTTTTACTATAAATCTCCACTTTCAGTTTCACTTTTTTTTGTCTTTTGTTTTTGGCTATTCGCATTCTTCGTGCATATCGCCACCTACTGGGCAGGGAGGAGTAAAAAGGGATTAAATATTAATCTGTTTCTCATCCACACCTATCATCTCACTTCTGGATATATTTAACCACTGGAGTCGTATGGATTACTTTTATGCTGCCTTCGTGTCCTTTTTGGAGCTTCAAATTTCTGTCCATCTTCACTGGCATTGTATGGACCTACAGAGCTAAAATAAATCTTTGTGTTCAGCAGAAGAAAGAAAGCCATTCACATCTGGGATGACATGAGTGTGAGTAAACGATGAGAGAATTTACCTTTTTGTGTGAACTATCCCTTTAAAGGAAAGTGTTCACATTTTTAAGGTACAGAAATGTTAAAACAGCTGTTCTTATTATGGAATGTTTTGACTTCTTTGCCAACTTCACTTTTGCTAACACACAGTCACTTATAATAATGGAAGGATTATTTTTAAAGTGTCTTTGATTTGAAAAACAAATTAGGCATTTAACACCAAGATATTATATTAACTTTAGTGGATTTTTTCAGGTTTGGGGGACCCTGCATACTTTTATGTCACTTTTGTTTTCCTGTTAAATGGAGCAATGATGAGTCTGTTTTTCATTTATGGAACATTTCTGAGGTAATGGATCACTTTATGTCCTAGATTACACTCCTTAAATGAGGATTAGTTATGTAGTTCAATGTTCTCTACTGAAAGAAAGCATGTCTTTAAGATTGGTTTAGTTTGCAATGGTTGATCATAACATTAATCATTTTGTAAAAGTAAATCAAAAGTTTCCCTGTTCAAATAAAACAATTGTATAATCCACTATCTTTTTCTTATAGTGGCAGTCGACTGGGTGGTACTGCTACAGTTCTGTGTTTCTTCTTTAACCATGGAGAGGTAAAGAAAAGTTTTTTAAAAATATGTATAGAATACATAAATATATGCTTTTACCACATCTCATATTTGCAGAAGCATTAAGATCATTTGTGTCTTTTTTAAATCCTTGAATCTTAGAGCACACGGGTTATGTGGACTCCTCCCCTCAGAGAAAGCTTCTCCTACCCCTTTCTGGTTCTACAGATGCTTCTGGTCACGTACATCCTCCGGTGAATTTGCTGTAATTATTAGATCATAGTAGGGTTTTTCTTGGCACATTTAGTACATGTTCACTCTTTATTTCTTTACTATTATTTGAGATGACTCTAGATCAGACAGTTATCATGCTAAATAAAAACCACACTTCCTTCTTGATGTAAAAAAAATTACATTAAACATAAAAGCAATTTGTTTGTATTTTTTCTCCAACCAATCTCCTGAATCGCCTCAATTGTTTTGTGAGGGTTATGTGTTGATATTTATTTTAATTAAAGTACATTTGGATTAGTTGATGAATTTAAGGTCTTTGTAAATAATTATTTATTTAATTTTTTTTGAAGGACAAAGAACCCAAGTAGAAATACCATGATGGCTCTGGTTATCTCTAATATTTTCTTCATGCTGCCTTGGCAATTCGCCCAGTTCATCTTACTTACTCAGGTGAGTGATGGAAGAGAAGACAAGATCACTGGCAAACTGAAATTTCGCACAGTGTCAAAATGCTGATATATGAAGAATTAAGAACACAAGGCATGCCCATTGTAATATTTAGTTGCTGAAACATTTCACTGATATAATTTAATGCAATTTGATTATTCCTCAATGCTTGAGAGCACTTCTTTACAACAGTAGATTTAAGTAGAGATAGACAGACAATTGGTCTGACCAATATTTAATTACTTTTAATCATCATCGGTTCTTTAGTATCAGGTTTACAGAGAAAGTTAGATACAAAAGGCTTTAGATCTTAAATATTAACTAATTGAGGGGCTCTGCAAAATAGTATTTTGTAGGGCTGCAACTAACAATTATTTTGATAATCGATTAAATCTTCAATAAATAGATTAATCTAATAAAAAAGCAAAAATGTTATTTCCTGTATTTTATTGAAACTGTGATTTAAAAAACAAAACAGAATTTATAAAGGGCATTAGGAGTTTATTTGATTCACGATTCGATACTCCCACAAAACTTTAAACAAAACCTGAATCATGAAAAGTTAAGCTTGAATAATTTTATTAATATTATCATTACTTTTAGTAATGCAAAACAGCTATTTTCCTTTTCTTGTAAAACTCACCAAAACATACTAACCTGCAAAATGATCCATAGGGATGGACTGGGACTTAAAATGCAATGACTTAAAATCAGACCAGCAGAGGGCAATGGTGACACCAGAATAGAAATATTAATAACTTTGCTCAGGTGAAAAATGCATAATTATATTAGATTTGTATACTGATTACATACATTAAGTATTAATTAATATTGTAGTTTAAAAAAAAAACTGATTGCACGTTTCAAAACTATTCTTTTCAAAAATACATTTACTACAACCGTAGTGTATGCCTCACTTTGCCTCTGTCATTTAACAAATCAGTTTCATCATGCAACACATTTTTCACTATGCTGTAAAGGAATGTCACGGACAGAGCTTCTCTGTGCTCATCTCGTATATCCAACTAATTGATGCTGAAATTTGTTGTCTGATTTTCATTATCGATTTTATTGATTAGTTGTTGCAGCTCAAGTATTTTGCAACTACAAGAAGTTAAATTAATTATTTGTAGTTTTGTAAAGCAGTGTACCTTCAGAGGTGATTGATTAATGATTAAGTTGTTATTGTGCCTAAAAGCAGAAATAAAACAAGCAAATTAAAATCTGTTTTGCATATCGGTTATCAGACAATTAAAAAGAAAAATATTCAGTATTGTATCACTCTTTAAAAACCAGTATCTGTCAATCTTTAGATATGTTTTCCTAAGAGACATGAATTTTCTTCGGTTTATACTGTAATTATGCACCAGCTTCAGAGCCTTTGTAATAGTCATATTTATGCCTGAAGCAATCATATTGTAGATAATCATGTAGATAATAATTTCTTGCTTCAGAAAAGTTTTGCATTCCCATTTTCAACTTCAACGATGATGAGATAAAATGTTTTGCAGAAAGATATAGCATAGGATGTTTTAACAAAAATGTTTGTCATTACAGGTGGCCTCCCTGTTTGCTTCATATATCCTTGGATATCTGAGCCCAGCGAAAATGCAGTCCCTCTTAGTGACACACATGGTAATGGATTTTAAGTAATATAGCCTTTATGGATGTCTATGGAATTGAGTTGAGAATGAGAGCGCATTGAGGACTCTCCTGAACATGTGACTAAATAGAGGGGTGTTGGTTCAGTGGAAATGGAGTAGAGAAAAAAGTTACTTTTAACAAGTATTTTCATGTTGGTCATGTTGTCATTTATAAATGTACTAAAGAATTGACCAAAAACACTCCTCACAGATTTCCTTGGCCGTCTGTTTCCTTCTAATGTTCGGGAACTCAATGCTGCTGACGTCCTTCTACGCCTCTTCTCTGGTCTCCATCTGGGTGAGTCGGACAGATGGACCTCCTGTCTGAGGACTTTATGCTGCATTTACTCACTTGTTACTTACACAGAAAAACTCTCCGAGTAGTATGGATGGTTTCTACGTACATCAGAGGCTGATATGATAAATGTTATACATTGATAAACATGACTTGACTCCGCTCTGCAAACTTAAACCCAAAACTTTAAAAAGCCAAATAATGCCAGGTACTCTGTGACATAATTGAGCACAGACTAAGTGCACAAGATTAAGTGCAAAGTACATATAAAAGATGATCTCAAACACAGACATACTGAATGGAAGCAGCCAGTGTCATCTCAGGTAAAGTGATTGATCTACTCTTGTTCCAGGGGGTTATTGCTCTTAGGGACCATTTTGTTGGTACTTTCAAACCTGGGCTCTTCACATGGGTAAGAAAACATCCAATACAGACTGATGCATCACTGGAAATGTGCTCACTGACTGGACTGAGCAATGTCTCATCTTTTGTTTTGTTTCTGTTAGATCATGCAGTGCCTCACATGGGTGGTCTCTACTGTAATTTTAAAGTTCATGCTCTCTGTGATCTTGGGGGCATCAGATGATGTAAGATGAGAACAGTGGTGTGCACCATGCAGTGCTGTTTTATCTTGCTGTGAACATCAGTTAGCTTTAGTCTGAGGAGTCAATTGAACATTTCTGAATATTTATTTCTTTGTGTAGGCTCACATCAACAGTCTGATCAAATCCAAGTTCACAAACTACAAAGACTTTGACACAATGATGTACACATGTGCAGCTGAGTTTGATTTCATTGAAGCAGACGTAAGTAATATGGTCAGGGTATTTTCTAGCATATTTACAGATTGTTTTCATGCATAAGATTTCTTTCCACCAACTTTCTTCACTGTATGTAATATTTTCAGACTCTTTTCCGCTACATCAAAACCTTGCTGCTTCCAGTTAATGTGCTGATTGTGGGTTTCATTGCTGGGAGGGTGAGTTTTTCTTGCTTGCATAATGGATTCAATACCTTCCCCATCGTTAGTATTGGGAAATTTGCCTAATTTTAATCTCTTCCTGTGTACAGACTATACGGGATGTTATGTTTCTCAGAAATGGTGAGACAAACAAGTGTGAGGATGATGAAACAGAGCAGTGAGTATTCTATATGCATGTTTTAAACTTAAGTTGGTTAATTTAACCATTATTAAAAAAAATTTACAGAAAAGAAAAAAGTTTTTTGGTAATGATAACAAATAATTATTAACAATATATATATTGGCGGCCAAAAGTTTGGAATAATGTACAGATTTTGCTGTTTCGGAAGAACATTGGTACTTTAATTCACCAAAGTGGCATTCAACTCAGTCAAGTATAGTCAGGACATTACTGATGTAAAAAAAAAAAAATCAGCACCATCACTATTTGAAAAAAGTCATTTTTGATCAAATCTAGACATGCCCCATATCCAGCAGCCATCACTCCAACACCTTATCCTTTAATCATGCTGAATTGCTAATTTGGTACTAGAAAATCTCTTGCCATTATATCAAACACAGTTGAAAGCTATATGGCCATTTAATGAAGCTTAACATTGTCTTTGTGTTTTTGAGTTGCCACAGTATGCAATAGACTGGCATTAAGGTCAATATTAGGTCAGAAATGGCAAAAAAGAAAACTCTCTCTAGATACTAGTCAGTCAGTCATTGGTTTGAGGAATGAAGGCTAAACAATTATTTAAATTTCCAAAAAACAGAAGAATTCATACAAAGGTGTAGATAAAGTCTTCAAAGACAAAGGACAACTGGCTCTAACAAGGGCCGAAAGAGATGTGGAAGGCCAGATGTACAACTAAACAAGAGGATAAGTACATCAGAGTCTCTAGTTTGAGAAATAGATGCCTCACATTTCCTCAGCTGACAGCTTCATTGAATTCTACCCGCTCAACACCAGTTTCAAGTACAACAGTAAAGAGAAGACTCGGGTGCAGGCCATATGGGAAGAATTGCAAAGAAAAAGCCACTTTTGAAACCGAAAACAAAAAGAAATGGTTAGAGTGGGCAAAGAATCTCAGACATTGGACAACAGATAATTGGAAAAGAGTGTTCTAGATCTTCACCCCATTGAGCTTTTGTGGGATCAGCTAGACTGTAAGGTGTTTGAGAAGTGCCTGACGAAGCGTGGGGTGAAATGTCACCTGAGTATCTGGACAAACTGACAGCTAGAATGCCAAGGATCTGCAAAGCTGTCATTGATGCACATGAAGGATTTGTTGATGAGAACTACACTTTGAAGTAATTTAAGAAGTTCCGAATTTTCTTTTCAAATTGTAATAGTAAATGTTCACATTATTAATGTCCTGACTATACATTGTGATCAGTTGAATGCCACTTTGGTGAAATTCTTTCCATAAGACAAAATCTGTACACTATTCCAAACTTTTGGCCACCAGTGTGTGTATATATATATATATATATATATATATATATATATATTACAGTGGCTTTGTCTTGGACAACAAGCTTCCAAACACAGAGAAAAGGTGCAATTTACCCTTAGTGTACAGAACTAATTATCTAGATTCTTTCGACATTGACAATGCTGGACCACTGTGAAATAACGACAAAAGGCATGAATCAAGCATGATCTTGCTTCGATGTAGAATTAAACATAATAAATAACTTGGGCCTGTGTGACACTATTCACGTTGTTCGCTATAATAATGACTAGAAAAAGGATTCCAAACTTCTCTTCTAATTAACAGATTCGTCTAAATCTGAGAAGCATTCTTAAAGTGATAGTTCAGCCTTTAATTTATATTATATCAGAATTTCTCTGCCCTCATGTTCTTCCAACCCCGTGAAACTTTCTGTATTCTGTGGAACCCAAAATATGCTAGACAGATTGTTAGAGACTGACAGTCTCGGTCACCATTCCCTTTTAAAATATGGAGGGGGAAAAAAAAAAACATACAGTGAAAGTAAATAAAGAGAATGCTAAAATTAATATCTAACATCTTAAAAGGAATACATTTACCAAAGCTGAAAATTCTCGCATCATTTACTTTTCCAGGGGATGTCCCTGCATTTTCCAGCAGGACATCTTCAAACCACATACTGCCCACATTACAAGTGCATGGCTGTGTAAGCAAAGAGTGTGTGTGCTAGACTGGCCTGCCTCCAATTGAGAATGTGTGGCGCATTATGAAGCACACTATATGGCAATGAAGACCCTGTACAATTGCACGGCTGAAGATGTGCATAATGGATGAATGGGGGAAAATTCCTCTTTCTAAATTTAACAAACTTGTGTCTTCAGTGCCCAAATGCTAAGTGTTATTAAAATAAATGGTGATGTTTCAGTTGTAAACACTCAACTGACCCAGCTTTTTTGAAGCGTGTTGCAATCATCTGGTGCAACATAAGATGTTTCACAAAAAGATTTGTCTTAAGATGGTTATGTTATACTGCCAAACGTTCCTAAAAGATTAGAATAGAAGAACAGGGAGCCTACAACAGTGAACCCCCCAAATAGACAGCCAAAATAGATAGAAGAAATGTGGCAAATTCTCCAAGAAGCTTGGAACATCCTATCTGCCAAAAACCAAGAAAAACTGAGACCAGGTGTTCCTAGGACAATTGGTGCTGTTTTGAAGGCAAATGTGGTCACACTTAATGTTGATTTAGCTTTTTTTTTTTTTTTTTTTTTTTGTAGGTTTCCTGGACTTTGTATGACATTAAGTTATAAATAAAAACTATTTATGGCATTATAATTGAAGACATGCTCACTATGCAACATGTTTCACAAGTGCCTATAACGTTTGCACAATACTGTATATTACTGTAGTAAAATTAAATAATAGATTTTAAAAGATACTTTTAATATCGTTAATATGGTAAAAATGACTTTGATGTATAAAAATGATGGCTGTTTCTTTGGATCTCTTTAATATTTCAGGACCCAAGTGATGGCGAATGGAGTGGTATGATTGTTTTCATTTCAAACTTGTTCTTTTTAACCATATTGAAATAATATTTATATAGACATGTGAAATCACTTCATATTTTGTGTCATAAGTTATTAGTGACCCACAGAATAGTAGCTGATATTGCACAGGGTAAATTTAACTTGTTGGTCTCTTGTCTGTCTCTAGCTGGTTTACCACAGTCTACAGCTGGTAGCATTTGCAGTGTTGGCTGTGCTCATTATGAGACTGAAGCTGTTCCTTACCCCTCACATGTGCATCATGTCCTGTTTAATCTGCTCCAGACAGGTGACCATTTAAAACTATTTACTCTCTATAAGTGACCAAACTACACTCACTGCTTTAGAATATTAGCTTGAGACAGTGCAATGAAGCCACATCTTGTCCCAAATTAGGTTTACACATGTAAGATGTGGTTGGTTTTTACTCACAGTTTTTTTGCTGTGAATATTTCTTTGGCTCTTTAATTCTAGCTGTTTGGCTGGATAGGACAGAAATTTAAACTTCAAATTATAGTCGTTGCAATATTGTCCATGATGGCGATCCAAGGAGTAGCCAACCTGCAGAGTCAATGGGGCATCATAGGAGAATTCAGCAACCTTCCACAAGAAGAGCTCTTGGAGTGGATCAAGGACAACTCAAGCCTTAGTGAGAAATTCTATCATTTTAACAATTGGGTCTTTCTTTTAGAGGTTACTCTATGCCATGCATTATCTATGCAAAATGTATATATCTATGAATAATGCGTTGCATAATGTAACCAATTTGTGATCCTTGCATTAATGGAACTTTGTGTGTAATATTGCTGTAGATGCTGTGTTTGCTGGTGCTATGCCCACCATGGCTAGTGTAAAACTGTCCACTAGCAGAGCCATCGTCAATCATCCACATTACGAGGATGCAGGATTGAGGTAGACATAATGTAGCATGCAATATATATGTATAATATATATATTTTACTTTAACACTTAAACCCATACCTCAGGTCTTTAGTGACCTCATTCCACCCCCTGTACCTCATTAATTTTTAATGTTAATTAAAAAAAAAAATCTCTCTCTATATATGTTTAGCTTGTGTAACGTGTTGCTCAATAGGAGTTTGATAGCCAGTTATGGCTCATGAACTTTTACTGTGAAATTAATTAATCCTGTTCTAGAGTTGTTGCATCATTTCTTTGATATATGAAAAGTAAAACATCAAAATATTTTATTCCATTACTTTCTAATTGTCTTGAAAATGTTACACTATCTGGGCATTTTGTTGGTCCATTTGTGATCAATATACATGCTTCTAAAGACCTGAATATGGAAGTGTGTTTGGTGAAATTCACATGTATTTAAGGGTTAATATTATACTGTTATGATAATGTTTGTTTACCTACTGTAGATACAAAATGTGTGATTTTAACATTGCCCTTTTAATTCAGAGAAAGAACAAAGATGGTATATGCCATGTACAGCCGGAAGCCAGCCGAGGAAGTAAAGAGGAACTTGATAAAGTTGCAGGTGGACTACTTCATCCTAGAGGACTCATGGTGCACCAGACGCTCAAAGTGCGTGCTTCTATTTGAGGCCTTATCAAACCTAGTGGTACAAATTAAAGTATGCAAGTTATGATAAGTAATTTGTTTTGTCTCACACAATATTTTTCATCATCTCCAGGCCTGGTTGCAGCATGCCTGAGATCTGGGATGTGGAGGACACACAAAATGCTGGAAAAGTGCCACTTTGTACTCTCATGTCTAAGGATTCGCGACCCCACTTCTCCACTGTCTTTAACAACAGCATTTACAAAGTCCTTCGAGTTCCCAAAATAGTGAAAGATATCAGATAACTGTGCCCCAACCCCCAAAAACATAGACCCTTCTGTTTTCCTGTCTTTGATACGCAAGTGTGAGAATATTCACAGCAATTATTATTTTTGTAAAGGGCAGTCCTGTTTTTTCTTGAGATCTGCTTTTGTTTTCTGGTTGACTGTTATTTTCCCTTCATTGGTGCTGCTGTTTGTTGTTTAGTTAAGGTCCAGATGTTTTTCAAAGGTTGAAAGATTTTTAACATTGTTTACCATAGTAATTTCAAATTTCTGTGCATAGAATACTGTATTTTATTTCTGCTATTTTAGGGCTGACCTGTGGATGAAAGTTTTCAAGATTTATAAACCCCTTTTGTAAAAGTTTAAAATTGACATTTGTTTTTGGCAGATGTTCTCTTACCTAAGTGATTTAATATACACTTTGAGGAAGGATTTTGTTACTGTGTATATTGATATATTTTTAAATTCTACCAACTCTGTTTTATTAATGAAATACTGCTTGTAGGTACGAAAAACATGGTCACGGTTATGCATTATTGGAAAAGCATTTTGTTGTGAAATAGTATTCTAAACTTTGTTATAAAGATATTGTCAGATATTGCTCAGACGTTTTTTCAGTTGGAGCAGTCATTTATACCTTCAGTGTCACTTCTCATCGGTCAGCGCATTGCGTGTTTTTTGACAAGTTTGTGCCAGGTTGCAGTATGTTTCAGTTCCCCAACTGTCTTTCCTGATGTCACGGTTATAGTGATTTTAATGAGAATAGTCTTTTCAAATTAAACTGAGAAACTGGAATCACTGCCATAGTGTTATTAAAGCTATTTGTAGTGTTATGTGTCCTAATGGCCTTGCAATTGTTCATGCAAAGGGTAACAATTACACATGTGAACTGTCTTCAGGAAACTCATCCACTTTGTATTTTCTCTTTGATTTATCTGATGTTTAGTCTTGAACCATTATAGGACAGTGTTGATTTTGTTCTTAACCTTGTATATTTCTCAATATTAAATTGTTGTTTTGAATATGTTCATCATTTACAGCAATATGGCTTAGATGGGGGGAAAGTATATATTTATTTTGTTGGAATTGGATTACAATTTTAGACTTTAGTTTGCTTGAGTGTATTCAACTGTACCTTTTCATTTGCTAATAAAAGTACATTTTGTCTTTGAATTGTCCCTATTTAATCTCAGATTCTTCAGGTGTTCTCGATTGTTTTTATTTTAATATCTAAAATGACTTTAAATAGGCACTTTAAGCTTATTCAAGGAAACAAAATCCCAGGAAGCTGACCATCTGTGATTGATAACATTTGCATCCCTGATTGGACTTGTTTGGTTGTTGCCACTGTAGATGAGTTAGTCAGAGACAGGTAATAATACCTTTATTTTTAATAAACAATTTCATCAACATTAGAAAAGACGACTGTGTATATTGTACAAATTCAAAACATACAGTATCTCCTACATATTTTCTTAAATCATGATTTGGCCAGTTCACTTGAGAAATGCATGAAATGTCTAAATTGGGATGAAACGATGAAGAGTTAATTTTGATACAAGACATTTACATTGTGCAGACAGGAGCTCAAAACACTATTACAGCAATACTTGTTCAGAGCCCTAATATGGGGCTTGAGGGACGATATTAGAGCTATATCTAGCCATTATAGCGATTTTCTACGCAATACTATTCCCTACTCACAAAGCCTCCAAACAATAACAAGCAACTTGCTGCAAGAGTGTAGAGAATAAACCTACTGATTTGCAAGTCAGAGTGCTTCAACACATAATAGTCAGAGGTATTTTAATTGTGGGATTTCAGAAGTTCTGACTTCTGAAATTTAAGGAGTATGGGGGCGATTTGTCTGCTTACAATTTTGCAATCTAAAATCAACTAAGTAAACACTACACATTTTAAATGACCTTTACCTGGCTGAGGACCATCTCCGCTCTTAAACCAGTTCAGAATTATAAATAAAGTTAGAAAAAAATGCTTTGTTAGATTATTATAAATATTGCAAAAACATTTTCAACATCTGTTGCCTTTAAAAAACAAAAATCATCATTGACAAAATGGCATAAAAAGAGGCGGGACTGCTGTTTTCTCTGTCCAATGGAAAGTGAAAAGCAAGCATTCAAATTGCTCATAAAAGAAGAAGAGAAACCAAAAATATGTAGGAAAGTTGTAAAGTTAGTGTGGGGAAAGAGTGCAAAAAAGGAGATTCCTGAGACTGCTCTAAAGTAGATATATTAAATAAGGTGTTTGCAGGCCTACAGCCGCGATGGCAAGCCTACCTAAAGTGCACATAAACGCCAGTAACAGGAAAGAGAGGGGGTGGGGGGGACGACAGGCCAACAACACTGCAGCAATCCAGCTGCCCTATCGCCTCGGTGAATTGACCATTAAATGACCGTTAATAAATTAATTGATTAACACATTGTAAAAATCAAAATGGCTAACAATAAACCAATTCTATTTCATAACACTAAAACATTTTTGCCATGTAAACACATAAATAATTTACACTGCTCAAATATTTCGATGCTTTTTATTTTCAGAGTGCCTGCAATAATTGTTTTAACGGATTTCATTTTATTCTCTTTCCATTCTATCTGACTTGTATTCTTCTCACACCAGAGTATGTCTTTTTATATTTGTTTTAATATAGTACTTCTATATCTCTTATTTAATTGTTCAAGTAATCTGTCAGACCTTCAGTGGGAATAAAGTTTCTGCTATTAAAGTACAAATACATTTCATTTTTAATATGGCAAAGGATTTACTTTGGATGTCACAAGAAGGACATATTAAACCTTAATGCAAAGTATCCAAATACAGTTAGGAAAAGTCAGTCATTCAGCAATCATCTTTCAAATTGTCTCATATGTACATATATTCATTTTAAAAGCAGCACTCTGCAACATGTAGCATTTTAATATAATGGAAAAAACAAATGTGTCACTATCTAACTAATAAGATGACGATTTGAAAATCATTGTACCATCAAAAACAGCATCGTATGTGTAACACTAATCGTTTCAGACTTTCTGTCCTTCAGCCTACATTGAAAATAATACAATAAATAAAAATCAAATAAAATATGAAACCTAAGAGATTGGGTTCCTCGTTATATACCCTATTCTGAAAACATAATATTCATATTAAAAACAAATGGTACAAAATGAAAAAGGGCTTTTATTTTTTGGTGAGCTATTAAAGTAAAATGATAAATATACCTGGAACTCATTTCTCAGCCCTCTATTGGCATGATTACCTTTGGCTTGATTTGGTTGGCAGGGCACACAGAAAAGAGCAACACTTATACAGACTAGTGGACTCTGGGGAGGGTCTTATCGGTCCACAGTGAGTGCTCTAATCACATCTCTCATAATGACGTCTCTGCATCCCCAAATCTCTCTCCCTGCTCATCTTCCACATTGATCTTAATGCTAGTTCTCTTCTCTTCACTGTAAAGAAAAATATGAAGGAAAAAATGTACTCAAAACATTTGCCTCAAATTCACAATTTCGCCAAATGCCATATCACCATGCAAGCAGCAAATCACATTACAGGCAGGGTTTTCAACCAAGAACCACTGGGGGTATGTGAAGGTACTGCAGGGGGTCCATGCAGAACAATTTTATTTTAAAATTTTCATGACACTTGCGAACATTAACTAAAAATATAAGCATTATATAATGTATATAATGTTAGTTAATGTTCTAAATAACAGTTATTATAAAAGTTTTACCAAGACAATCTAGCTTTTTTTATATTGGGGGTCACTGGGTTGAATGAGAGTCTGTCTGGGTTGGGGTTCCTGTGTCTGTAAAGGTTGAAAACTCTTCCATTAGGGGATGAAATAAAAGAAAGCCAAACATCAGACATAAGCAAAGCAACTCGACTAACAAAAAAATGTTCACACATGCATGCTTAATTTTTAAACAGCATAAAGTCCTGTTCACACCAAGTCCACTACACAACTTCAAAGTATAAAATATACAAATAGTACATTGCCAAATTTTGTATCATTCTCTGAAAATGACAACCTAAATTAATTCAATAATACCTGAAGAAACCCAAATAATCAATAACTAAATGCAATAAAATTACCTAGTTTCTGAAGTATTTAATCAAAATGCATTGTTTCTTTTTAATGGATAGTTTCTGTCCTGGATGCTGATTGGTCACTATACAATAACAGACCTGTTAACCTGGCTTCTGTATATTACAGCGCAACATCCATAGAGGCCAACAATTAACCATAGCATGAGTTAGGTTGTTGATAATGGGATCTGCTTAATAAAATTATCTTAAATTAATATCTTAATATTAATATTGTGTAATATTTTATTATGTAGTAATAATTATGTAGTAGACATTTGTAGGACTATGTCTATGCCTGTCAGAGTAAATTATTATTATAATTTGTTTTAACTATCGGACAATTAGTCAGTTATCGGCCTCTCTCTCCATCTACGTTTGTGCATTAAATGCTTGAAATTAGTTTAGCAGACAAATGGTGCCTACATATAAGTTTACCTAAAATTGTAATTCCCCCAGTTATTAGTACTTAATGTTTTTATTGCTGAAAATCTGGACATGAATAGGCCTTAACTTGCCTATAGACCTGTTAAAACCTAGAGGGCTACCATATAGCTTTCCATCAATACAGGAAAACAGGCTGTGCATACATACAATGAGAGGAAAGAAAGAAAAAAAGAGGAGAGAACAGGTATCCCTCAGGGGAACCTGTGGGAAAATAAGAGTATTATGATGTAAGAGGAGCTTTAAAAAAACAAGCATGAGGTTAGAGGATAATAGCTACCTTGAATTAGGTTTCAATACTTTTGCACTATCCGAGTGCATGGCAACAGCTTTCCACATAGCAGTTTTGGCCATCTCATCAGATATGTTAACCACAGAGGGGTCAATGCTGCAGAAAAGACAAATCAGAGCACTTAAAGCTGGTCACATATACAAACTATTCCCAAGACTGGAACACACTCTTTACTCATTTTCTGATTACCAGCACAGTGCTTGATGGCCATTTAATTAATAAAGCATGATAATCCAATCACATTTACCAAAGAAAATCTTCTCAGTGCAGACCTTGCATTTTATTTGAGAGATGGCAAATTTAGAATGATTAATGCGGTTTTAATGTTGTTGTTGTGAGGATGTTTTCATGGAAAAAAGGTGTTCTCCTACTTTGGACTCCTATAAGGGCAGGTTAGGTTAAAATGTTCCCTGTCATGTCAGTAATAAAAGCTTTGTCATGGAGTTGGAGTAATTTCCACCAACAGTCATAACAGTTCTTTGATTGCTTAGAGCTAGATATCATCTGGCCTCCTGGAATCATATTTTCGTTTACAAGACCTGTATATGAGCTCTAAGGTCACTTAAGATTTAAGACAAAATGGGTCACCTTCAGTGACAAAATCCTTGGACTGTTTGCTCTCAAAGCAATGTCAGCGTTCACTGGGCAACTTCAAACAAAACAAGGTTTAAAATGTCCTTAACCAATTGAGCTAAATTGCACATAAATATCATGTGCCACTACATAGTTAGATACATAAAAATATAATCATATTAATACTTATAATCATACCCTCATTATAAGGTTGGCGCCTAGACCGAGTCTGTGTTTACAGCCTACTAGCTTTTTTTAGCATTGCATATCTATCCATTTTCAACTCTTAATCTTTAATATCTGCCATTGTTTTGCACAAATCAGGATTCCCCCCCACATTATTCTCTTATAGCGATTCAACTGCATACATTTTTCCACTTGCATTCGCTTTCTATTTTTGATCGCAATTAAACTGCGTGCATTTTATCGTGTACACCAGTTTTCTCCTCTGTGTTACACGGAATATTGCATCGATCTCAAAGCACCGCTTATCAAGAACAACCATAACAACAAACAATTGCGGTAAGTCATGGTATACGCTCATATTATTGCTTCCTGCATTAAATGCCACATGTTTACTATAGCTTCTTCCATCAGCAGTGAGGGATTCACATGTGATAAATGTAAGGAATTAGTCAAGCTGACGGAGAAGGTTAATGAGTTAGAGACCCGCATCCGAACGCTAGTGGAGGTCAGTGAGAAAGAGAAGCCGGTAGATACTGTTTTGGATGCGGGTAGAACAGCGAGCAACACACACACTGGTTCCGGCTGTAGACCCCCCACAGCAGGGCATTTGGGTGATGTCTTGGGTGATGTCTCCATTCCAACAAAAATTTCAAAACAACAAAAGTCACAAAATGCATGTTAGATCCAATACCAACTAGGCTCTTAATTCCCTGTAATCTCAGAACCTCATCCTAATATTATTATCTCCTGCCTATCTTTAGAACATGTCCCAACAAACTTTAAAATGGCAGTTATCAAACCACTTATTAAGAAACCACAAATTGATCCTGGAGAATTGGCTAATTAGAGACCGATTTCAAATGTCGAATATACTACAAAAGCTAATGTCCTCCCAAATATGTTCATTTCTACAGAGAGATAGCATATATGAACAATTTCAGGCAGGATTTAGGCCACACCACAGTACAGAGACTTCCCTTATCGGAGTTACTACTGACTTGCTCTTATCATCTGATCACAGCTGCATTTCTCTTCTAGTACTTTTAGATCTTAGTGCTACCTTTGATAAGATTGATCACGATATTCTCTTGAATAGGCTAGACAATTATGTTGGCATTTGTGGACTTGCATTAGCATGATTTAAGTCCTATTTAGCAGACTGCTACCACTTTGTCTGTGTAAATGAGGAATTGTCAAATCAAACAAAAGTCAAGTATGGAGTGCCACAGGGATCAGTTTTAGGGTCTCAGCTTTTCGCCTTATATATGCTTCCCATGAGAGAAACCAGAATTTCACATTTCTCTAAATTAGCAGAGGGTATCAGTGAAATCAAATATTGGATGGCCAGAAATTTCCTTCTACTCAATTCCAACAAAACAGAGGTAACACTGTTCAGGATGCAGACACACTCACTCAGTTTAAGTCTAGACTTAAGTCTCATCTATTTAGCCAGGCATTCTTCATCACACAATTAAGCTGCTTTAGTTAGGTCTGCGGGAACCTGATCATGATCTATAACTCTGTAAAAAAATATAAATGGCATCTACACTAATATTATTGTATTCGTTTCCATAGACATTCTTTGTCCCCTCAACCTTGGGACTCATATCCTGAGGTCACCAGAACCTGCCAGATCCAGCTCCATTCCTGCTTGGTATCGGACTCCACTGCTACGTGTCTCTTAAATGCAGCTGGTGCAAGCCAGACATCATTTCAGTCTATTACGATGGACCTCAGTGGATGAACAGATGCCAAATCCAACCATAAGACATGGGATACTTCATATGCCATCGCCTGAACCTTGGACTAAGGATAGACCTCACCGAAATTACCGTCCGGTTGAACTGCGAAGCAACTCACTGATCTCGGGCAGAATCACCTTGGACTAATAATGGACTACACTCTTAAAATGGAATACATAGACTATCAATAAATTGCCAACAAAAGCCTGCATCAGCCAACTAACAAAGGACAATATGAACTTCTGCAGTTAATCCAGGATGAATTTCAAAGACTTTAGTCATTAATCTTACAGTTCTTACAAAATCTTTGTTTTAACACTGGCCCTTAACACTTAGATGAATAATTTTAAACCATGACTAGCACTGCACATAAATAAGTAATATTGGCATTATATTCATGCTGGTACAGAGACAGAGGGGAACTGGCCCCAACAGCGAGCCTGGTTTGTCCCAAGGTTATTTTTCTCCATTAAACAACATTTTATGGAGTTTTGTGTTCCTTGCAACGGTCGCCTTCGGTTTGCTCACTGGGTTTCTAAATACAATTATTACATAATTACTTATTTTTATACACACTTCATAATCGTATTTACACAATGATGACTCCAAGACTTCATAGATATTACGGTTTCATTTTCTGTTAATACATTATTTTCTGTAAAGCTGCTTTGAAACTATATGTGTTGTGAAAGGCGCAATACAACTAAAAATGGCTTGACTTAATCCCATTTTGTCATTTGTTTTAGGTTCTCAAACCAGTTTAGAAGCAAAGAGATGCTTTGAGAAGCAGAGGTAAGACAATTCTCTGATCTAAAGCCAGTGATGCTTGCCTGCAAACCACTTTAATTATTCACAAATAACAATGTGGATTATATTGGCAGCAAAGTGTACAGTTAAATATAGTGTTTGAGTCCGATAACTTGAATGTCAAATGGAAGTCACTGCTGTTGTAAATTCACGTTTCTAATGATTTTCATACAAAAAGATCCACACAAACATGGACATATCCAATTGCGAGGAAAATGTTTGAAACCTAAAGTGAAGTTTATTGGTCAGTGGAACAGCTGTCTGCCAATGCGATAGCCCTGGTTAATTTGCTGGACTTAATATTGATATTGCAGGGTACTGATTTACATTGGTTAACACATGGAAAGTTAATTACGATGTGCCTGAAGTTAACCATGAGTATTAAGCATAAAATGCATCTTTTCTGCATTGGGAGAGGATGAATTGTTGAATTAATCTACGCTAAGATGTATCTGTAGATTCTCACCACTGTAGTTTAATGCTCATTAATAAGCGAGCAGTCAGAGGAAGATTATTTAGAGGCTTGCAATCATGCACGCACACCGTGATGAAGATGGCCATGTTACAATATAAATACTCTCGTTAATCAAATGTAAGTGATATTTAACACCAAAAGCTATAAAGAAGGAATATGCCGTCACCAGAAATTCAGAATACAAGCAGGTCTGCGAGTAAACAAATGACCAACCACTCCATTCGTGTCTTCCTCGTATGAGGTGCCAGAAGCTATGCTGTCCGATCTGTCTCGAGAGAAACAGGTCAGATGAACTTACTGAATAGGTCACTGAATGGGCAAAGGCCAAAATAATTACAATAAAAATAAAAAAAAAAGAACAGAAATGAATGCCTTATCTACAGCATTTGAGAGACTTAGTGTGAAATTCTGCAATTCTAAAGTATTTGTGACCTATGAAGTATATCCCAACCTGACTTTTAGGGTCTTCACAGGGATGTCCAAGTGGCTATCACCATCATAAGGGACGTCTATGCCTTCTGCCTCCATCATGCGCTGTGCTTCCTAGGTAGACAAACATTTACTTAAACAACTTGTTTAAATATACTCTGCCATAATCTCGGTTTCTGGCAAGATATTGGAGATAAAATGCATGTGTTGACAAGACTGAGTTCAAGTTTAAATATTATATAACGCTTGTGACAGGGCAGAGGGCGGGGCTGGGTCGTAATGCTGCACACCCGGCCCCTAATTGAGCTAATCAAACCTCAGAGAGGGATAAAGGCTGACTGGAAGCTGCAGTGCGAGAGAGAGAGAGATATACAGGCAGCTGTCCGACACCTTTGTGTGTTTGTCTTTTTGTGTTTCGTTTTTCATTAAACTATTATTTATTTTATCACTGGTGCCAAAATCCGGGAAGGAGGAGGGATGTGCCGTAGTTAAGTTCTCGCCTCTACCATCCACCCCAAAGGAGCAGCTGCGGCCATCCACCGGAGGACGGAAGAACACAGCTGCCTGGTTGCAAAGGAATGGCCGCCGACCGCAAGGGGAGGAGGGGCTCCCAACCAACCGCCTGGTGCGGTTACCACTGCCAGGGGTGGGGGGGGAAGACCCCTACCGTCCACCAAAAATGTGGTAGGGCTTTCCATCCGCTAGGGGCCGGAGGACTGCCTTCTATCCACCTGGTGGAAGCGGGTGTCAGCCGCTAGATGGTGGAGGAGTGGCCGAGGACCAAGATACGGCATATCAGAGAACCGGCGAGTAAGTGTTTTGTTTTTTTTTTCATCTCTCTCTCTCTCTCTTCGCTGCCGCTATGTGTTGGCCTTTCCCTCTCTTTTAAATTTTACATTGGTTTTAGGGGTACTGCACTGTTACAGGGCGTAGCCCCTGTGTTTTTAATTATAGTTTTTTCCCTTCCCCTGTCCCCTCCCAGATTCAGGAAGGTGGGGATGACCTGCTGGCAGACGGATTAGAAGCCCCCTCCCCCCAAGGGAAAGTGTGTGTGTGTGTTTGTGTGGAGGGGGGGTCTCCCTGGCCTGAGCGAATGAGGGAGGAATGTGACAGGGCGGAGGGTGGGACTGGGTCATGATGCCCGGCACCTAATCAGGCTAATCAAGCCTCAGATAAAGGCCGACCGGAAGCTGCAGTGCAAGAGAGAGAGTCACCTTTGTTTGTTTGTTTGTCTTTTGTTTAGTTTTTCATTAAACTATATTAATACCGTCAAGCTGGTTCTCGCCTCCACCTTTCCATTAATCCCTTTACAACGCTTATATAAATATTGCAGAAAAAGCCCTCAAATGAAGCATTATGATTTTATAATTCAAAAATGAATTATATAAAAAAAATTCACCAAAAATCACTAAATTAACACTAAATTAACAGCCCCAATAATCAATATAATTATATTATTTAATTAAAAAGAATTATATTTAAAGTGAATTTGTAAATATGATAACTAGAAGAAATTTAGTTATATTTGGCCTATTAATAAATCAAGATATGTAAAACAAAGCAAATTAAGATGTTAAGTCATTCATATGAAGAGGTACAACAGAGCAAGCAAACCTTAAAAATGGTTTCAGTGTGCAGTATTCTCACAACAAAACGGTACCTCTTTTTCCTTTTTCTTTTTATCATCCTCCTTTTTCTTCTTGCTTTCTGGCATTAGGTCATCCAACCAGCTGAGTTCCCTATTCGTGAAACAGAAATCTAGAAGCTTCCGAACAAATACCAGAGCAAGAACCTAGAGAAGGCACAGGAAAAAGACCCTAATAAAAATACATGAAACAATGGATGATAAGCACTACAATCTCACAGACTGGGACAAAATTATTTTCCATTACTAAATATAATCTTTGAATAAGTGAGATCATATTTTATTCATAATATTTCATATAATACTGAATTTATGTATACCATCATAGGGAAGACCACAGCGGCAGCAGACACTTTGATGACCCACAGCAGCACCAGGCAGGTGAGTTGAACTATTGTGAAAATGTGAACCTTCCACAGGGGAACATATCTCAAGTAGATCAGGTCAGGCTGGTGCTTTGCAGGCATGCAAAACAGCTTAATCCGGTCAAAGAACTAAGTAAAATAAATACAAAAACAGCATGTTGCGCATCTCAAAGCCATCTGGCACATTTTTACTTTTTACCTTAGTTTGAGTTGCCTGTATGAAAAATAAAATCCACTTACTTGTATACCTTTAAGAGAGGACACACCCATGTAGAGGAACACTCCATACAACACGGGCATTGGTATAAACTGAGGAGCATTTTGAGAAACACAATGTTTTTAAAATATTTGCTATTAGTGCCGAAAAACTCTAAAAAAGTATGTGAATGCAGATGCTTCTAGTTCGATTTCAGATGTTGTAACACAACACAAGTTTATGTTGCATTCTCAGTGTTGCCGCAACTGTGTATTTGCATAGAGCATGTTTTTGGCCTTACTCTCTATTATGCACTGAAAGACTCTGGGACCATAATAAGATGCTATCTTACCTTTAGTATAGACGTCATAAAGACAGATAGACCCATAAGGACAAAGATCATGAGACCAGTGACCCTCTGCTCACGGATGCCCAGAAATTTTGGCTGCTCTCCTGGGGCAGAGCACTCTGACTCCACCTTCAAACTGTTGACGTGAGAGATGGATAGGACGGTGGCAGCAACGAACCAGGGCAGTCCCATCACAGAACACACACCAAGCATCACTGACACCACCAAAAGGTCAAGGTGATACCCGCAACCTTTCTGCATGAGAACACAATCATGAGCACCAGGAATGCTGCACTGCTCTGGTAGGCTGGATCACGTATAAAACTGACCTTGAGTTTGTGTTCTTTGCGGTTAATGATGACGGCAGTGATCTGTTGATCCATAAAGATCAGGATGGTGCACAAAAGGGCAGGAATAGCTGCTGCTAGTAATGTCCATGTGGGGTTGTCACCCAGAGGTGAGATCAGCCAGCCCCGATTCTTGGAGGTGGGCTATGGTTCAGAAGACAACAATTTACATTAACGCTCTCAAACCTTTTATACAGTATGCTGTCCAGCAAAAGTAAAACCCAGCAACTACACACTTTGTCAAAAATTTGTTATAACCAAAAACCAGGGTCAAAATTGGGTCTGGAAGACTAAGGATCTATTCTGTGACTATGCTCATTTTCTGGAAAAAAACAGAGTGAGACGTATTTAATTCTACATGTGTCAGGTAAATTTAGAAAACATTTTCATTCAGCCATTTCTCTTAGTATCAGTGTAGTAACTGCATTTTGGCTTTGTAGGGCAGTATAATGCAGTACTATTGATACAGATTACTTATGTAAAACTAAAGCATGTGGCTTTTAGGCTTAAAACACACACACACACACACACACACACACACACACACACACACACACACACACACACACACACGTTGGGTTTGCATGTTTTATGGGGACTTTCCATAGACATAATGGTTTTTATACTGTACAAACTTTATATTCTATCCCCTAAACCTAACCCTACCCCTAAACCTAACCTTCACAGAAAACTTTCTGCATTTTTACATTTTCAAAAAACATCATTTATAAACTGTTTTCCTCATGGGGACTGACAAAATGTCCCCACAAGGTCAAACATTTCAGGTTATACTATCCTTATGGGGACATTTGTTCCCCACAAAGTGATAAATACACGCTCGCTCACACACACCACACGCGCACCAGAGGGGTCAAATCAACAGTGAAAGAGATAACAAATAACAGAAACAGGGTGGTACAGAGTCAGAAAAACACTCAGAGGAAAAAGCTCTTTTTGTTGATATCTAGCTAGTAGCTACTGATCTCATCTTTCCGTTATAAAAGTAAACACTGGACAAGATAGGGGGACACAATGTTTCTAAGTTCAAAAACCCTAAAGCCAACCAAACCTGTTGACTTTGAGTTTAATAAATAATCGAATTAAGATATATTAAAGCAAACTAATAATAGAACTTAGCATTTTAGTACCTCAAAGCTGTCTGGGACATGTAGTTTAGGAGAGGGGACGCCCACCAAGTAATCAACCAAGACCATGATCATGATGGTCAGAAAAATTGCAAAGTCACTGATGGTAGAGCGGACCTGCAAAGCACAGAAACTAAATGTCAGATTAAAATGACATCGTATCAGCATGTGCTCAGCCAGAGGAGCAACTCCACTCACCTTAGTGGGAAAATAATGCTTGGTCTTGAACTGCTTGAGGAAAGACGACAGGAAGAAGGTGGTGAAAAAGAGAATGACAGACCAGAACAACACATCAGGGATGTACGGTCCATTATGACTACAAGCAGGACCCACAAACTCGCCATGAAGTGCCTTGCACATCTTTAATAAGAAAGAGAAAAAGAGAGGGAACAGAAAAGAGAAAAATTAAAAGGGTTTCAAATGAGATATGTAACATATTCAACAACAAATTAAAGAACAGTTCACACAGAACATGTTTGTATTCCGTTTTGTTTTTCTATGTAAATATGCACTAGACGGACATCTTTAAGCGCTGCACAATGTCTTTGTTTTTCCTGCATATTGCACAGGAGTGGCACATTTTTAGATGCCGTGTCAACAAAAAAAAGATACTTTAAAATACATCTTAAAACATCTGCATTCTGTTCCATTCATTGTGCTTGTCTAGTGCAAAAACACATTCAGTCTGAACACCCCTAATAACTGTAAATAAATGAATTAATCCTGAATAATTTCAATTCTTGAATATGCTGAGATCTGCTTCTAAATTTACACTCACCAACCACTTTATTAAATAAACCAGTACACCCACCTATTCATGTGATTATCTAATCAGCCAATCATTTGGCAGCAGAGGAATGCATAAAATCATGCAGATATGGGTCAGGAGCTTTAGTTAATTTTCACATCAACCATCAGAATGGGGAAAAAAATGTATCTCAGTGATTTGGACCGTGGCATGATTGTTGGTACCAGATGCGCTGGTTTGAGTATTTCTGTAACTACTGATCTACTGGGATTTTCACACACAACAGTCTCTAGAGTTTACTCAGAATGGTGCCAAAAACAGAAAACAACCAGTGTGTGGCAGTTCTGTGGACGGAAATGTCTTTTTGATGAGAGGTCAACGGAGAATGGCCAGACTGGTTCGAGCTGACAGAAAGGCTACAGTAATTCAGATGACCGCTCTGTACAATTGTAGTGAGCAGAATAGCATCTCAGAATGCACAACACGTCGACCCTCAAGGTGGATGGGCTACAACAGCAGAAAACCAACATTGTGCACTTTATTAGGACCATAGTGTTCCTAATTAAGTGGTCAGTGAGTGCATGTTTTCCTTTCAAAATGTAATGCATTCAGTCTTAAAGAAGTCCTCTGGTGGTCTTTTCATTAATGTTAGTACTACTGAAGTTGTAGTAGGTGAAGCTAAAATGTCAAATAAGGTAAATGTGTTAAATATATTGTACATATTTAGTCCAACAAGTTAACATGTAGACTTTGGCAGAAAAGCTTACCGGTACATCTAGCTCAGTCCAGTTAATGGAGTCAGACGTAAACCCTGACTGATTCCATGACTGTACCATCTCCTGCGTGGTATTGTCTGGAGGTGAACACTGACACCTGAAAGAGAGCAAGAACGAACGGGACAAGAAAAGCTGATTTAGTTTGCTTCCTTCACCATAGACGCATTACATTACAGTGCTGCACCGAAACAGGTATTTAAATTTAAATTTAGGTATTTACATTTCTTGTGCATGCAGGTTGTTTAAAATAAGCGGCAAATCTGAAAACCAGCATTTCTCAGTGGGGCTACAGCTACATTTACACACTTTCTGAATACCCACGTGACGAGAAATACCAGATTACACTTTTCCGTACTTGTAAAAAGTGAGGTTGTCTAAAGCATCGTGCATGTTGAAAGGGTATATCTCTCCTAGGTAGAAGAGCTTCTCTAAGGCTTCATATATGAAAATTATGCAGATGAGTGCAGCGAAGGCCTCCTCTGTGAATCGTGTTATGTAGCACACTAGAGAGCTGGCATCCGTGGCAACCAGCAAAAGGCACAAGAAGGCAGTCCAAAGGCCGATGCTAGTGCGCAGAGAGAGGTAGGATAGACCATATTCACTGAGGAGAGAGAAACAGATATCACTTTGGATAAAAGCAATTGCTAAATAAAGAAAAAAAAAGTAAATGTAAATATCATCTATGGGATTCAAATATATTTAGCAATTTTTTCCCAACAAGTTCAAAATACAGGAAGAAACAAAACAATATTCCTTATCCATTTATCCGATAAACAAAATATTATATTAACACCACCCTGGTTTTAAAAGCAAGCAGTTGTGCATTTTCAGATTTGCACTGGTTCACACAAACACTTTTTACTTTAAAGAAGAAAAACTTGTTTACAGAGCACAACTCAGACAAATATCCGCACCAGTAGATGGGGCTATAGTCATTTAAAACAAGAACTTCAGCAGAAACGTTAACCATGCATTTTTAGGATATGCATGGTTACTTTTTGCACTTTATGCACTTTTTATAAAATATTTGACTATATTTATCAATAGATTAAAATATAGAAGGCATTAAGACTTAAAAGCAATTCACAAAATTGTCCCATTTTCTCAGCACAAATTCTAAAATGTCAAAGCAAGTGCCTAAGGGTCAGAATGAGGAATGTAGTGACACTCCATTCCCACCTGCAGAATTTGAAAAGAATCTTCTCGAAAACTAGAACTGGCCCAGTGCTGCCTAAAATAGTGAGTGGCTGCCCAGCAAAAAGAGAGAAGGCCACACCAGTCAGGGAAGCTCCAAACAGAGACTCAATGGCACTCTAAGACAAACGCAGACAAAAGGGTTGTTATGAAAATTGTGGGACAGGATATAAAGCTTCTTCTGTGGAAGTATAAATGAATATTTTAATGTTCAAGTGATAAGGAAGGTCCAAGCCACATGAGTCCAGGCAGTGAATCTAAATATTGTTCAGATTGTCTTCCAAGAGCTTTAATGATACATAGCCCTTTCTTGGCAAAGCGAAGCCTAATTGTCAGACTCACTATGTTGTTTTTGGTGGCTTCCCCTAGAAGGCCTCCAAAGGTGATAACGGGGGACATGCAGGCACAGTAGAGGAACAGAATGGAGGCCAAGCACTGCAGGCTGAGAGCGTCCCGCACGTCACTCCAGTAAAACTGAGCTTTTCGCTTCAGGTCTAGCACCAGACCCCCAAATATCCTAAAAGCAAATATTATACATTATTAAATAATATAATAATGCTTTATATTACAGCTTATAATCTGGTTATATGGTCTCACATTCAATTGTAGCCACAATTATAGAATGTTCTAACGGTTAACTTTTCATGTTTTACATTCAGATGTTATAATGCATTATAACACATGAACGACACCAAATATCATGTGTTATAATGCATTATACCATGTGTAACCATGAACAGGTAAGTATTATAATGTATTAGAACTGTTGATATTACTTGTGAAAAGATAATTAATTACAATGTGTACTGTAATGCATTATGAATGCCTTTATGCATTACATAAACAGGCTTCATAAACCTTATTCACGCTAGTGCCATCTTTGATTTTTAATGGGAATGACAACGAGGCTGAGAGGGATAGACTTACCATCTCTTCAATGGCATGCACAGTATAAACCTGTAAAAAGCTCCTTGAATACATCTGATTTTTAACATCTCATGTTGTCTGGAGTTTTTTGTCTACTGAATGTTCTCAGAAATATCTTTTTTCAATGTTTTGTGCACGGAACAATCCAATTTAAACTCAAAGCCCATTGCAGAGACTGTATGTCTATCCCTCACAGCCTTGTTGTCATTCCCATTAAAAATCAGAGATGGTGCTGTTGTGAATCAGGTCTATAGAGGGTAACATTTCTAAAAACAATTGCATTGCTATTACATTACTACAAGTGATAGAAATGAAACATGACAAGTCACAACATGTATGGAAATTACATATATGGTTCTCATTTAGTTCTAATGGCTACTCGGGTACTCGTGCTGTATTTTCAAAAGATCTGAGTCTCTTAAAACTTAATGGACGGATCTCTTACACAACCATATCTGGGTGGCTATTTAAGCCGCACATCAAAGGATGAAAGGCTTGCAAAATTTGCACTATAAAACATTTTTACCCCCTTCATCTAATGCTCGTTTAATAAGGTCCCCAATTTGTCCCTTTCTGAGAGTCTGCCGTTCTTCATCAAAAGAGACTTAAGCAAATCCAACATTACACCATCCTCTTTATCCCTAATACTGTGTTCACCTTTGATGCACATTAATCCATGTCCTTAAAGCCCAGCCACCTTAATGACTTAATGTTAGAGTGTGCCATGCCAGCACATTTCATTTATATAATCCCATTAGATTTAGATCACCATATACGGCAGAACCTCATATATATTTTGCACCTCATATGGATCCAAACACATACCTACTCTATATGGCCAAATGTATGTGGACAACCTAATATCACACCCATATTTGCATGTGGAGCATTTAGTCTCAAAACCATAGCCATTAATAATGAGTTGGTCCTCGGTAACAGGTGACTGATTTCATGAATGTTGCTGATTCCAGTAGCAACCCTTCTGGAAAGATTTTTCACTATATTTTGGAACATGGCTGCGTGACTTTGTTCTCATTCAGAAGAGCATCACTGAGGTCAGGCACTGATGTTGGGCTACGAATTCCAATTAATTCCAAGGTGTTCAATGGAGTTCAGGTATAGCCTTTGTGCAGGCCAGATAAGTTCTCCCCACTACACAAATTATTTCTACACAGGGCTTACTTTGTGCATAGGGGTATTGTCATACTGGAACAGAAAAGGGCCCTTCCCAAACTGTTGCAATAAAGTTGAAAGCCAACAATTCTCAAGAATGTCATTGTATGCTGTAGCATGAAGATTTGTCGTCACCCTAATCAAGGAGGCCCATAAATTATAAGGGGGTGTCCACATACTTTAAGTCATGTATTGTATTTTAAAAAGACTTTACTCCCAATTCGACTCTCACAGTAAATTACATAATGGGTGATCTATGCAGAAGGTAAGGCTATATAAAAATGGTCCAAATTTGACAAGCTCTGACCGTCCTGTCCTCTTAAGTTCAGGCCCAGTATGGTGCTCCTCTTCTTTGATAGTTTCTGACAATAGTGAAGAGCCATTTGGCATGGAAGGCATTTTCCTCTTCTCCTGTGGATGCAAAAATAAAAGGCCACAAATTTCAGACTAGAACATCGTATTCAGGAACTTGAATCTTTATTTATTGCCATGAACACATTGCAACAAAAATCTACCTGGAGCAACCTTGAGGACTCAACCATGCCTTGCTCAAGGGCACAATGGTGATAACTCATGGAAAACCTTATGATTTCCAGCCCCGAGTCTTAACTACTACACCATACCACCTCTAACCCCTTTATACTATATATTCCACATCTCTCCTGAGATGATTCCAAAAGTATGGAGTCTCACCTGAGATGGGACACTCTTTGGTGGCTCGATTCGTATCGTAGGGTCCCACTCTCCTGGGGGCAACACAGTCACCTGGTCCAAAAACTCATCTATGCCAGAGAGGAGGTCATTCCTGTCTTTGGCTTTGTATGCCACATCATGAAAGATCTGTCATGGTGTAATAACAAAAATAAATTTAACTTTTAAATTCTCCAAGAAAATGTACAAACACAGACACAGCGCAAGTTTCCAATAAGGCCTTTTATTTCATTAAAAACAAATTACAAAACTGAGGACATGTAGTTTAGGTAAAGGCATTTCATAGAAGTATGTGTTAACACATTACTGAAGAGCCTGTGCCCCTTAAAGGGAGACCCAATGAAATCAAAATTGGCTTTATGTCCATGTTTATTGGCTTTGAGGTCATCTAGTGTACTCCCTAAAAGATGACAAAACTAACCTTTAGTACATGTACACATTTTCAAAAAATGGTCTGGTTTCCTTTAAGAGAAAAAAAAAACATTATAATAAAAATAACCAGACTCATCTTGCACAAAAGACTTTTATCCAATTAAAAATTTAGAATGGGAAATGTAACTAAAAGGAATGAGCAGCACAATTACCATTTGCGTGCACAAGGATGTTTCAATTCGTTTTTTAGATAATGGTTTTGTACCTGGAAAAATGCCACTCAATCCAGTGCCCAAGGCACCCCATGTAAAATCTTTTAATGACTTTTGACCCATTGCACTTACATCAGTTGATAGCCAATGTATGGAGCGCATAATATTGCAATATATTGCAATTCGCTTATCAAGTTAATCAGAGCACGGTAGATGCCTCTCTCACCCTCTTGAATAAAGTCCAACGTCATCTGGATAAAACTAATAACTATGTTAGAATTATTTTTATGAACTTTTCATCCCCCTTTAATATGGTTCAGTCTCATCTTCTCCTAAAGCGCTTATATGATTTAAGGTGTTAGTAGCTGGATGGTTTCTTGGATCGAGTTTGTATCAATAACATTCAGTCTGATTGCCTGGTCTTGAATTCTGGTGTACCTCAGGGATGTGTATTATCTCCTCTGTTGTGTTACGTTTATATCAGTGTAATGACAGTTATCTTTCCCTTATAATGTATGCTGATGATATGGCTCTGGTTTCATGTCAGGAGGAAATTAACATCCCTTCTTATATTAAGTATATTGATAGTATTGTCCTTTGGTTTAAAAATTGTTTTTTACATCTTAATATCACAAAGACAAAAAAAAGAGTAATATTTTGAGAGTCAAAGACGAGCTGGAAGTATAGGCCCTACTTATAAATCATGTCACATAAATGGCCAAGATGTAGAGCGGGTCTCAAGTTTCAAATATCTAGGTATGATAATTAAGTAATGTAGATTATATCCATAAGAAGGAATTTCCATGGTTTATAGATCAATTATTGAAAGCATTCTTACATTTAATATTGTTTCATGGTATGGAAACAAAGGAATAAACTCTCACAAGTCATTAACCAGTTAAATAACATCATTGGACAAAAACAATCTATGCTCCAGGATTTATTTTTTCAATTCATGGGAAAAAACGGCAATTGAGATATTTAATGATTACACGCATCCCCTTCACTCTACTTTTGAGATGCTCCCATTAGGGCATATAATTTAAATTCCTATGGCCAAAAGAAATTTATATAAAACAAAACAGTTTGTTCCAATGGCAGTGATTATTTTTTTAATTAAGATGATGGTTGGCACTATGGTATTATTATTTTAATTGGTTGTTTGATTAATTTACTAATGTTATTCTGGGATGCTTGGAAGTGTGTTTAAGAATCCTGTTTGCTTTATCTTAATCAATTTTGTGTTTATGGGTATTTTGTGTTAATGTGTAAATACTATGTGTGTATGTATGTATGATGTTAGCATCAAAGACAAATTTCTGCTCTGTGACAAACAGAATGGATAATAAAGTTTAAACTTAACTTAAAGCCCATTGGATATTTAAAAAAATAAGACAACCCCTTTGAAATGTCTTGCCCAAACTTTCGGTTTCAATAGGAAATATCTTAACACAGGAAAGAAAACTGTATGCTCATCAAGCCATTTCATGGGGTCTTTAAAGATCACAACAAACAGATTCTGATCTTTATAGAGCTTGTCCCACTTCCTCACCTCATCTGTCATTAAAGTAGCTATCGATCGACCAATCTCGTGGTATTGTGCCCCTTTACCGAAAGGCCCCAGCAGCAGGAAGAGAAACCTGTAAAAATGACAGAAAATAAAATTATGAAGGCAAAGAGGCTTCACACATTTTCCTTCATATTGGTGCCTTTTCAGGGGTGGCTGAGTGCTACCTGGTAGGAACAGGCACTTCAGTCAGTCCAGTGAGGAGAACAGCAGGTGAGAGTCGAATAAAGGCGATGATCGGACACTCAAGAAAATCTACTTCCCCCACCAAAACATTTGATGCTTCAGCGCCTGGAGGAATTTTCTTCATGAAATTCATATCCACCTAAAAGAGTCAAGAGTTCAGAGAAGCAGTGCTGAGCTTTGACATTCATCGTGTGTAACTCTACAAACTTCAAGAATTGGTCAGTGGTTTACAGGGTATATGATGTTGTAGTTCCACATTCAACAGTAGTGCAAATACGGAGCTAACCACCAAGTAAAAAAGGTTGGCAGTCTATTTAGTCTACTGGCATATCTGTGCAGAATATTTGGTAGGGCGATTTATTTCTGGCACCCATAAATGATTAAAAGACAACGCAACCCAGCTACTGTTAAAGGAATTCCCACATCATTCACTCACCATTTTGCCATCTCAAACTCATATGATTTTCTTTCTTCTGTGGAACACAAACAAAGATTTTTGAATGAAATATTAGGTGTTTATATTCATTCAATGCAAGTCAATGGGGTCCAACACTTTCAAGCTCCATTAAGGATGCTCTTACATGTACAAACGCTCTGCACATCTGAGGCAGAGTAATTGAGCTTCAAACCATGATCACACCAAGGAGATTGCAGATATGAAGATTTTTAGTGAAAGAGTGTTACATTTTGGTCTGTTTCTAACCCAAAATTGATCATATAAATTCAGAGGACATGGATTGAACAACTCAAATAATGTGGATTACCTTTATGTCCTTTCTGGAGTTTGAAAGCGTTATAGCCGATTGACTTGCATTGTATGGACAAAAAACACTTCATATCTCCATCAAAATATCTTCAAGTTCCGCTGAAGAAATAAAGTCAAATGAGTTTGAGATGGCATAAAGGTGAGTAAATTATGAGAGAATTAACATTTTTGGATGAACAATTCCTTTAAACTCTAGTAAAAGGGATAGTTTACCCAAACATTTAAATTGTGTCATAATTTGCTCACCCTTGTCATTTCAAATCCATGTGACTTACTTTCTTCACTGGATCACAAAAAGAAAATAGATTAGGCAGAATGTTAGCCTCAGTCACCATTCACTTTCATTGCAACCTTTTGCCATACAATGAAATCAAATGGTGACTGAAGCTAACGCTGTGCTTTTGTGTTTAACGAAAGAGTTTGGAACAACACAAGGTGAGTAAATGATGGTATAATTTTGCTTTTTGGGTGAACTGTCCCTTTAAGCCAGTATTACATGACAGCACTCCACATAGAGTGAGTAAATAAACATATACAGATAGAGTATATTACAACATACACAAATATAAAACATGAGCCACAGTCCTGCAGGATATTTTAAACGAAAAAAGAAACCATAATGGCACAAAAAGCTAATGAACCACTGACACATGAGAGTGCAGCAATGTTTCACAAACCACAGGACAGTGGAATAAAGACCAGTTCAATCTGGAGAAAATATTTTCCCTCTTGCTGAGTCACGTTTTGCTAACCTGGATCTGCACTCATGGGAACATGTCACTTAACGCCTAACAAAATAGGACATCATATCAAGTTCAGTATCATTTGCACAATCAAAATAAACTATCAAATTATCCCAGGTACTCTTAACACGAGTTCATTATACATCTTCTTTTAGAACAATGCATGTGATTGCACTAATCTAAAAGAAAACAGGTGGAGAATGTGTTTAAATACAATACAGGGTGGGGAGTAGTTTGATCAGCGATCAGTTTGTTTTGAAACAAAGCTGTTAGAAAGAAAGATGTGATCATGAGAATGTGTTACTAATACTGCACTATGCAACCGCAATTGGAGCCCACAGACAATTGGTCACAAGTTCAATGAAGGGTTTCCCCTCTACGTTCATTTCGTAGTCCAGGAAGATCATTATTTTACAACAAATGTGGAGGTCTACATAAAGGCTTGAGGCAAAATTAATTAAAAAAAAAAAAAAAAAAACAACAACATTTTTGTTCTTAGGGGGAATTTTTATTTTTTTTTATAGTTTTTAGGATTAGTGATTGAAGGGCAAATCAACCAGCTAATATTTCGTCATTTTGTGTACAATAGTTTGTTGTCAAAGAATAGTATTACATAACCAAATCTGCACTATATCAGTTAAAGGCCACCCTACTCACCAATTGAAAACCTAATTTCTGTGGACCTCTGGGCAACCCACAAAAAAAACAAAACATTTCAGGACATTCCATAAGGACTCTGCACAGCAGGGGTTCTCATCCCTGCTGCTGGAGGGTAACCTTCTCACACTGTGATCCTCCAGGAACAGGGTTGAGAACCACTGCTGTAGAGACATGACTAAGGAATGGGCACTGCACAAACTTAGTCAGAAATACAACAAAGTTCAGCTAAAGGGCTCTAATTTCGTGTGTGCAACGACCATGCGCTACGCCTTATATGATTTTTGGTGAGTGCGCCATTTCTATTAGCAATTTTCATGCCAGCACAAAGCACAAGTGGGCATGGGTGGGAGTGTTTGACCACAAACTATGGGTGTATTGTATGGCAATGAAGTGAAAAGTGATTTTGAAAAGTGAAGTGATTTTCCTGAAAAATACTGTAGATCATTGCATTGCATTTGCAGTATGGAAATTCCACCAGAAGGTGGTAATAAATGTCATGGTTTATTGACATTCATAAAGGATGCAGTTAATGCACAAAAGAACATAAGTTTTTTATTCTTCTAAATCATTGCATACAGTCCACTGTCACTACCAACTTCTAATGAATGTGCTGTCTTTGTTTATATCACTGATCACTTGTGTTTTACAAGAAATAACATATATAATATGATGCAGATGGTTCAATAACCGGAGAAGAACCTCAGTTGTGCACACGATTTCGCCAAACCCACTTACACTTAAGCGCATGCTTGCACGAAAATACCAAAACTTCATAGCCACGCCCACTGACTCTGCGCACATTTCTTATGGCATAGCACTTAGAGCTAACGCTCTTAAATAGGGCCCAAAATCTGAAACATCTCCCGTTTTCATAAGTTCACAAGACACTGCATTCAAACATCAATTCTAACCAAAGAAAGTCATACAGTACAACAATCAAAAACACTGTTAACCACTTCAGTAGACAACACATTAGGTCAAACACATCACAGCGAGGACATAAATCACAAACACAATCTCATGAGGCACTCAATGACAACATTGACACATGAAAATGACTGAGTATAGACTTACAGCAGGTCTCCTGCTGCCCCCTCGTAGAGCGCCGCAACTACAGTGAAAAAAGGGACGGCAGTCCTGATACCAACCAGACAGACACAGAGTGTCACAACAGTGTTTTGAATAGATCGGCCATCTCGGATTTCAATACTGGATTTGTATACAGCTGGTTTATGTGTTATGAAAAGCCTTTTAATTTTAGAACAATCTCAGACCAATGATCAAAAAGATTTTCACTTGATCAGCTGAGATAATTAAAGCAAAAATTTCAAGAACACACATTAAAGTAAACATGAATTCATAATCTTATTTACTTTATGAATTAATTATCTTACTTTGCATGATTCATTTGTGCTAGTTATTCTAAATAAATGTTTATCTTTTAAGTTTTTAATCAAAATAATTTAACTTGCTCCGCCTCTGAAATGATTTTGCTTTATGGCTGGCTTTACAATTCCCTCTTAATCTTTTGAAATCCTCCCATCCAACCTCCTGGCTCCCATCCAACAACGCCCACTTTCCACAATTCAAATCAATTACTGATGGATCCATTTTGGATCAAGTTTTTCTTGTTGAACATCCTGTTTTACATAAATGTGTTAAGGAAGTAAAGTGTCAATTATCTTGACGTTAAAGTGCCAGTTGTAGGCAAAATTTATTGTAGGCAAATGAATTATTATTATACTTTAATAAAAAATAATAATTTTTGGAGTTTGGCAGCTACTAGTTGTCATCCATTTTTGTATTTGACTCCTGTTCTGTTCAATGGAAGAAAGATATTCATAAGGGTTTGGAATGACATGAGACCGAGTACAAGATAGAATTACATTTTTTTGGGGTGAACTATCCCTTTAAAGATGATCAAATAAATACTCTTAAAAAGGTAAGGAAAGCAGGAACTAACCTGGTAGAGTTTGTATAGCTTATCACTGGAAAAACCACTTTAATCAGCGTTCCATGGAGTAATACACAGTGATAATAAAGCTTTTATTGGATACACAAATGACATGACAATGAGGACTCAAAGCTCTTCATGTAAACAGGTACTCTACCAAATGTTTCCACCAACTGCAAACAAATTAGTAGGGCCGGGTCTAATATCAGAGGTTTTCATTCAGTTGAAATGATACCTAACAAAATGATTAAAAAAGGATAACCCTGACTAACCACAGCAGTGCTCAATAGTAAGGATGGCCCAGGTCCAATGTAAAATAGTTTTGCAACAGTTGACAAAAACATCCCTATCATGCCAGTGTTTGGCTGTGATTAATTATAAAATTTGTTGATGTTGAACATGTGATTATATGCCTTGCTAACTAAAACATTTGGTTTTCTATGAAGTACTGAACATTGTTGTTGTAAATTCTACTGATATAAACTGGTCACCAAGGTAAATTCATCTAGTTGAGGTTAAAATAGATGAGGATAGAAACTAGAGGTCGACTGATATATCGGTTTTGCTGATTAATCAGCACCAATAGCAATCGGTTATCTGCAAAAATCCACATTCCAATTCCGATAATTTTCCCCCATTGTGTCCGGTGCTGGAGCAGTTGGGAAGGGTGCACTGTCATTATACAGTATGAGAGCGGCCTCTAGAGGCGAAATAAAAACTATCACTGATGCCTCGTGGCGGTTGTTTTGACACGTGAGACTGCAGGTTGAATGCAGCGGAACACAGGACGGAGCTGAACAATGAAGATTTAAAACAAATGTTCAAATAAAATGTTTTACCATCTATTCGCATTAGTTTATATCCAGTTACGTGTATGCTTTAGCCATTTAAGTTGTATATTTAAATGAGATTTGAGAAAATCTTCATGCAGTCAAGAGAAACGTATAAACTAATCAGAATCGCATCTGATTTTAATAAATGTTTTATCCTCACAGTAATACATATTTTTGTCATTTTGATTAGATAATCAAGTGTGTGTGTGTGAGAGACGTGTTTCTTTGAGAATTTAAATGAGCGTAACAGCGCAAAATATAAACAAAACTATACAAGCGTTAAAAAAAAGCATAAGACATTCCAATTCACTAGTTTGCCTTAGTTTCACATTAAAGACCCCTCACCAGAAGTGAAGTAATCAACCACTTGAAGGTGTGCCCCAGGTGAAAAAGACGTACAATTAAGTGTATTAAAAATGCATTACATTATATTTGTATTGTACTAAAAACATATTTAAGTACATTTTTAATACACTTAATTGTACGTCTTTTTCACCTGGGGCAATAGCTCTGTGAATCACAAAAGGCTGTGTTTAATAAGTAAATATATAGTATGCGCAGCACCAGTGCGTTATTGAATGGTGCTGCTCTGTTTACACACACACACACGCACGCACGCACACACACACGCCTACAAACAGAAACATACAGGACTTCCTGGTTTAGAAAAGTGTGAGGGTTTAAAAAGTGCACTACTTAATATATTACTGTTGCATTTAAAATTACTATTAAAAGTCAATAATAATAATATTAATAACTATTTATTATTATTATTATTATTATTATTAGTCATCATTAGTATTTGTTTACAATTTATAACAATATTTAAATTGAATGGGTTCCAATAAATAACTGTGTGAAAGAAAAGTGGACTGATGTCTTACAACTAAATTGAACAGATGCAGATGTCCAGATGCAAGTGGAAACATTTTTGGAAAAATCAAAAATAAAACAAAACACTGGTTTCTTTTCTACTGAAGACTTGAAGACTGGAATTACAGTTAATTTTGCGGCTACATTATTCAGTATACTAGTTAATAATAAAGTGTTTCTTAATAAGCAATATATTTATATTGAAATGTGTAGTTAGAGGTTTGTGTTTCTTTACATATTAAAGAGTACTCCCAATTAGTTCCACACAATAATGTAACGATATTCGAAACTGATTATGCAAAACAACAACACTGGTATCGGATCGGTATCAGGCGACACTGAGATTTCCGATATTGGAATCGGAAGAGAAAAAGTGGTATCGGTGCATCCCTAATTTAAATGTTGTTTTTTCATTCAGTATCAATTAAACAAAATGATCTGCCAATTAATTGGTTATCGGCTTGACTTCCCAACTTAGTTATCGTATCAGCAAAATCCTGTAACGGTCGACCTCTAATAGAAATTGCAAGAGAGACTTATTCTATTTAGAATGGGTTGAAAAAAAAATCAGTACTGCTTTGCATTATATGCTATTGTTTTCCAGCAAAGTGTGATCATAAATGTATAGCTGTAATGGAGTCATTTTAAAGCTGTATAATTTCCTACAGCTATTGCAAATATAAAAATCTTGTTATATTTTGTTACATTTATATTTATAAAAAAAAATAATAATAATTTTTGGGATGATATATACATTTTATTAATGTTTTAATATGTGCCAAAAAGTATATTAAATTGTAATTAATATGTTATATACACACACACATATGTGTATATTTTTTATTTTGTTTTGTATATTCCAGTGAATATGTTGGAAATTCTGAGCTAAATAATCCAGCAGAAAAGAAATCCTCACTCATGAGCCCTGCATAGGGTTGCAACAGTATGAGATTATCGATACAATCATAGTCTCAGAAAATATCACGGTTTCACAGTATCATGGTATATGGTATTAAACAATTATTATTATCAGTTACAATGACCCTTAAAAGGACTGAAAACAGAAGGGTTTTTTTTTGTTGAACAAACGCTTTATTATAATTGAAACTTTTTTTATTGAAGTATGTGTAAAAAAATTGAAAATAGAATAAATAAGAAAGCTAACAGTATTATAATAATAAACCAAATTATAAACATGATAAACAAAATTTCATGTAACTATAACATGTTATATAACTAAAGCATGTTAGTTTACATGTTAGCATAGCATGTTAAATTAAATACTAAATGAAAAATAACGTCAGCTGTGTGAGTTTTAAAGTAATGTTGTATGATTATACAGACTGCTCCTGTCTGTACCTTTAACTCAGTGGTTCTCAACTGGTTTTGCTTCAGGACGCAGATTTTTCGTTGGAAATCAAGTGGCGACCCACCCTAGTAAAAACGTAACCTGTATTTAATGTATCCTGGGTCGCATTTCCTTTATGTTGTATAGTTTTGTCCAGGGTTTTCAAGTACAAGGACATCAACAAAATCAACAGGAGGTTTTCTCTCCTCCCTTTTAAAAACTGAAGAGCATATTTACTTATATGAGCACATTATTATCCTGTTTGTTTCCCAATTTCAAACATAATTCAAACAGAACATACACTACCTGTCAAAAGTTTTGTAACACTTTACTGAAATGTTTCTCATGATCTTAAAAATCTTTTGATCTGAAATGTTTGAAATTAGTTTTGTAGACAAAAATATAATTATGCCACCATATTAATTTATTGAAATAAAAAAAATGTTTTTTTGAAATTGATGACTTGGACCAAATAACAAAAAAAGCAGCCACCAAGTACCCAACATAGATGGGAACTCCTTCAATACTGTTTAAAAAGCATCCCAGGGTGATACCTCAAGATGTCTGTTGAGAAAATGTCCAAAAAAGTGTGGCCACTTACAGCGCATCCGGAAAGTATTCACAGCGCTTCACTTTTTCCACATTTTGTTATGTTACAGCCTTAATCCAATCAAGTTGTAGAAACATCTCAAGGATGATCAGTGGAAACAGGATGCACCTGAGCTCAATTTTCAGTGTTATGGCAAAGGCTGTGAATATGTGATTTTTTTCATTTTTTATTTCACTTCTTTCACGTTGTCATTATGGAGTATTGTTTGTAGAATTTTGAGGAAAATAATTAATTTAATCAATTTTGGAATAAGGCTGTAACATAACAAAATGTAGAAAAAGTGAAGCACTGTGAATACTTTCCTGATGCGCAGTACATGCTAAAATCTAACATTATAAACTATATAGTTTATTTATTTTATAGTCTCAACATAATTCCCATATTTCCATTTCTATTATTCCATAGTTGTGAAGACTTTACCATTATTCTAAAACGTGAAAAAGTAAGTGCCCATAAACTTAAATGGTAGTGTACATATTACACAGAAGGAAAGGCTCCTCATTACCATGGTTAGGTTAGTGTAGCTAGTCTTGAATAATAGTAATACATTACAGTATTTACGAAAAAAATAAATACTATCTGAAACAAATCTTGAAACTTTAACTCATTTAAAGTTTCAATGTGTTGAAAGTTTTTACTCATGTCACAAATTTGTGAAGGTGATGTTTAATGGAAAAAAATAATAATTACTGCATAGCACAGTGTTGCTCTTTTCCTCCTCAGTGCTGTTTGGCATGTCGGGTCTACCTATTGTTTGAGAGGATCGTCTTGACTTCCTCCGTAACACTTTATAATAGAAAAGTCTTAATTAAATTGATCACATCAGATTTGAGGTCTGCGCTCCGCATTATCAAGGGAAGCCCGGCTGTTGCACGAGTCAGAGAGCAGAGCAGATCATTAGCGTGAGCTTGTTCCGTTCCGAAATGTCTTCAATGGGAGAACTATGGCATTGTTCCTTCCCTGCTGTCCGCAACCCAGTCTGAATAGACCTGCGACCCACCAGTTGAGAAACACTGCTTTAACTCACACACACACACACACACATCAGACCCCCTTGCCTCGCTTCTCTCTGACATTATCTCCGCTGCATGTGTGTGTGTGTGTGGGGCAAGTTGACGAGTCTGACAGGCAAACGAGGATGCAAGGACACGCACAGGTGAGATTCTCTGTCCGGTTGCATTTAACCATCAATTTTAATATTGTGGTATACCGTGAAACAGGTATACCGCTGCAACCCTAGCATAGCACAGTGTTACAACTGGTCCTGTATGAGTCGGATGCACTACGGAGAAACCTAACCTTGCTGAAGTCCACAGTGCTGTTTTCCCTGCTGCCCCCGGCCACGTTCATACGGCTCTCACTGGGTTTACTGTTCTCCAAGTTCCCTGGGGCTGACTGGGGTGATGCGAGGAGGCCTGGTGGGACAAGAAAACAGGAAAGAGGTGGAGGTGGACACTGGTTAGGTATGCTGCTGTGACTCAAAGCTTTAATATGCTGGGAAGGTTAAGTTCACACTCATTGTGTGGTCTGGAGTGTAGACATGCAGAGAAGGTTGCAAGCTCTCTGGATAACATCACACTACAGTGTATACACTCATGGATGCTCTGGGCAGACTTTTAAAAATATTTAAAGTGATCTTTGAGATTTTCCTAACCAGAGAGTATGTCAGATAAAAACATTTCTAAATGGTTAGGTGTGTAATTTCTCTGTCACTGCACCAATCGGAATTGTAAAAATGTTTCTCAAACAACCCCACCTTCTATTGTTTGGACAAAAAAGATAGTCCTGCCCCAAACTCAAACTATTAGATGTTGTTGTGTCATGCTGGTCAGGATGCTCAAAAATTAACAGATCAATGTTTTGAGCACATCACTGAAAAAAAGTGATGTGCAACTCGTCAGCGAAATCAACCTGTTAAAGGCATCATTTTAGTTGATTTTGCATATTTAAGTTTGGTTAGGAAATGCTGAAAAAATAAATAAATCAAAAGATTACACACATCACATTTAAGAAATGACAGGATGTAGTTGTTGGATACAGTCCATTTGAGGAGAGCATTAACATTTTTAATAAGGCACACCAAGATAAAACATAAGAAACAGCTTTGTGATACTTTCTACATTGCACAACACAGCAATCAAATAACTGTACAGTCAGAGGCACCATAAAACTGTGTAAGCCTGGGATGACAGTTCGTGGAAGCAACTCTCCAGCTATCTGAACCCGCTGCTTGACGTCAAACAAACTTAAAAATAAAGGGAGCAAAAAGAGCCTCCTTCTATGGTCCTCCCTGTAAACACATGTAACAGAAAAATCTGTCATCATAATTGTTTAATGTCAGTGCCTCCTGGCTAGGGCCCAGCCAGCCACTGAGAACCATGTTTTGGGCAGCAACATGCCCAGCTGCAAAGTGCATTACAAGTATATAAATATAATATACAAGTATCTATTATAGTAATAGAGTTGGGGTACTCGAGTTTGGACTCAGACTCAAGTCCGAGTCATGAGTCCTAATTTAATGGACTTGGACTTGTCAAGGAACACATCTCTGTCTGCATGCAGCTGTATTAGCCCCTTAAGTCGTAGACATAGCCAGAGTTGTTTCACTGTGTTTAAGCAAACGCGCGACGCACACACACACACACACACACACACACACACACACACACACACGCACGTGCACACGCACGTGCACACACACGTGCACAGGCACACTCAAGGAGGCGGTGGGAACTGGCTGAACAGTCAACATAAAAGTTTAATAATATAAATGAACTTAAAACAAAAAAACATATGAACACAGACACACATGCACGTCTCTCTCTCTCTCTCTCTCTCTCTCTCACACTCAAACTGGTGCATCCGGCTCCCCTTTATCTCGCTCTCCCGCTGATCAGCTGATTCAGCGCCGGCCATGCACAATCACGGCACGGCCACGCTCTCCTCCTCATCACACATTACAACAGAATCAGTATCCCGTATATCAGAGGTGGGGAACCTTTTTCTTATAAAAGGCCCATTCAAGTATTTACAAAATTAATTGAGGGCCATACAGTTGTTTGCAATTTCTGATTGTGGGTTAAAATTAACGCATGCATTCATGTACTGGCTCACGCACCAAGAAATATTTTTCCTAAAAAGATCTCTCTATTGTACAATATTTTGGTTATTTTTGAAAAATAATTTGTAATCATTATTTATTTTATAAGGACATTATTTGCTTTTTAAATTTTCACAAAAGGTCTCGAGAGCCAGATAAAATGGTCTCGTAGGCCGTATATGGCCCTAAGGCCGGACATTCCCCACCCATAAATGAATTTGTAAAGACAACTCCACAAAGATTTTACTCTACTAGTGTTTTAAAAAGTACCGGAACTTTTGTACAATGTTGATACTAAAATGTTAACAAATGTAACAATATCAGTCTTCCTACAGTATCGGTAATAAAAGTACTGATGAAATTCAGTAATCAAGTACAATATAACTTAAAGGCCTCTGATCTTGAATGCAGCATGCATATATGTGCACATCAGTCAAATGCCCATCTTTGCGAGGCATTATTATAAACACACAGTCATGTCTGTGTAAATGTAAACAGGAACTAAAACATAACAAAAAATCAATGTGTAAAAATATCAGATAATGCCACATATTGTAAATTAAGTCTTATAGACCTGTTGTTGTCTATTATGTCCATAACATAAAGCAACATTGACAACTCTGCTCTTAATTTATTTAGCTGTACTTGAAGCAATGTTACGTAAATACTAGTGTTATATGCCACTGTTTTAATTTAATTTGTACATTTAAATATTCATATTAAACTTTAATAAACAAAGGAGTATTCAAGCTTAGTTGGATAGTGCCGTGATGATAAAATTGGCATTGAACATCATAACATTTTATTGTATGGACATCTTTAAGACATGCCACTGACACACAGAAGGACAGGATAGCCAGACCAAGCATGCACGCTGTACACTCTGCCAGCATGAACGCAGTAATGTAAAACATGAACTAGCAGTAACTCTGTGACATCACCCACTCCCATTTCAAAAGGCTCTGTTTACACTTCTGGAATGTACAATCCAAGTGGCAGTTGATCTAAACTGTCAAGGGAATTTTCTGCTCTTTAGCATGACATCATTTATAGCACCCCTTGAGGTACTTCCACCCTTGATGATAGTGTGCTTAAATGGAGGCAGTTGGTTTTATAAATCTGTTTCCATTGTCTTACGCCCCCCAAAACTAGAGCGGAAACACAGGACTTCATGATGTCCTTTGCAACAGACCTTAAACAATTATTTGGCTACTGAAACCCAGAGTGTGTGATCACTAACAGTATTGTTAGTGAAAAATTATCCCACTAGTTTTCACTAGTCTGCAAAACCTCCTAACCTACTAGATCATTTTACAAAATCAAATGAGCATTAGGACACTCTTAATATCTCAAGCACAGTCTGAGCAAGGCAGGTGCTGTTAATGGGTGTTCTGTGCACATGCGTGTCTTTGCGAGGAAAGATAAAACAGCAACGACTACAAAGGTCTCACATGGAAAGAAAAGCTCTCTTTAACCCATTTGATTGATTGATCATGGTAAACTCAAGAAAAATATCTGGGGACAAAGTGTGACAATAGACGACCCAAAGTACAGGGTGACATTCAAATACAGTACAGGGTGACAAAGGACAGGGTGTGACTCAGACAGGTTTGAGGTAAAAGGAGAGAGAGAGAGAGAGAGAGAGAGAGAATGTGAGATAGCATTGGGGTTAACACATTGCAAGTATTTTACTTCATCAGATTTCACTCTTTATTTTCTCTAAATAACACTAGTTCAAACATGTCACATGTCTTGATTTTTCTATTTCTATGAAGGAATATTTCAGGTTAAATACAAGATAAGCTCTGTCATTCGAATCTGGCATGCTTACGATTACTGTACCACAGAAATAATTTCAACTTGACTCAGTTTGTTAATACAAATAAATGAATCCATAGGCAGCTATGCACAATGGAAATCTATAGGATAAACTTTACACATTTCCAATCATAAATTCGCATGACTATACCTATGTTTTTGCAAAAATGATTTGTATGTGGCTTATTTTAGGTATCGAGGCAGTTTCCTGGTGAACTAAATGCTAGAGACGCTACATCAAATCTGGTTGGGATGCAATGTTGCGAGTTACTTTCTTAAAAATTTGTAAAATATTTCATGAGTTCCCCATCATTGTTGACATATATAGAGTGAGAGTTTGAGCAAATGCATTCATGCAGTTGACATGATAATGGGGCTGGATATTTGCCTGACTGAGGTAGGGACAGGAGCTGTGCCAGGCCGGCCGGGTGGGGCACCACCTTATCATCCTGATTGGCAGACGACCACGACTGTAGTTCCTCCTCCTCGGGTGGGAACACCATGACCACTGGAATGTCCTCTCTCCTACACCATGCCACAAGCAGCTCTGGCCCCTGCTGAGAGGGTCCTGGGGAGCAGGGAGGCGATGAAGAGTGGCGGGCAGCAGGGGGCGTGTTTTGGGGAGTGGCGGTTGGGGAGACGTTGGGGGAAGCTGAAGGGGTGGAGGTGGTGCTGGGGAGGAGGTGGTTGAGAATGGAGAAGGAACGGGAGCAGTGTGATTCTCTGGAGGGACAGCGCAAGTTTGTTGGTGAGGGGTTGGAGATGGAGGAGGTGCGTCTAAGGAGAGACAGAAGAGAGGCGGAGAGACCCTCCCCTGATGGGACCAGCACAGGAGGCGAAAAAGTAGGTTGAGAACGAGAAAGAGTATGAAGAGAGGAAAATAAAGTAAACAGACTGCAGATGGAATAAAATTACATCAATTAATAATATAAGAGCAAATAAGTTTAGATGAGAGAGCTGGGAGTGTTAGAATAAAGTGAGGAGGTGAGATGGCAGCAAGAACATGTATTAACTGCCAAAAACATGATCATCACACACACAATGGAGAGCTTCAATGATTTATTGATCATTGTAATAAATCATGATAGCTTATCGTTAGTTCTAAACCAGCTTTTATTTACTTCAGCCTCATTCCGTTTCACATCAGGTGTATCACACTAGAGTTTTTGGTGCAAACCCAAGTTCTTTTGATGTCAAAGTTCAGGTTATTTGGTTAGTGTGAAAGCAGTTTTTTTCCAGGTATACAGAGGCTGGAAAGTACGGGCATAGCAGTCATTTCAGCCCTCATTATATGAGATATTACACTCATTCGTCCCTTGGCAGCATTTAATAAAACAATGAACAATTGCTGCAGTATAGCAAACACAACTCTCCCCAAAGAAAGGAGGTCATTCAGCTGAAACATCATGACAAGGCAGGCTCCCTCAAGATATTATGCATGCCATAGTGGATGGAAACTTGCAATGATTCGTATTTTCTTTAGTCTAATTTGTAGAAATACGCTTTAATTTATTTTTTTATATTTTTATGGAATTTCAGCTAGAGGTAAATAGCTGTCGCTTGAGCTCAAAGTGGTACACCCGTTGATGAAGCAAACATTTCAGACCAAAATAAGACAATATAAATTGTCAAGATACGAAATCTGGGCAGGGGGGGGGGTTGAACTTGGGTTCTGAACAAGCTATTTAACCAAGTGTGAAGACATAACTCTGAAAAACTGATCAGCAACATACAATTATAACACTATCAAATTTGGCCTTCCTTAAGGAGATTATGGGGACAAAGTGCAGAAAGAAAATGCAACCAACACAGCACACAGTGACAGCCTGCAATAACAGCCAATGAAATGCATATTACAAGTGTTAAATGTTGGTTTTAGTGCTGAAAGAACATGACATGTGTACTCCCTGCTGGGTCTCAGGTTGGGCTCAATGTTGGTGACAGAAGCAAGAAACTTGTGTGCCCCTACATACCTTCATTAGTTTTTTGGTGGAAATGGAAGATCATGGATGAGTTGTGGTTTTAATGGAGTCAAATTCACCCATGCTCTTAGAGTAAATATTAATAAGAAAAAAAAATAAATAAATAAATAAATAAATCAAGGGCAACAAAAGCTCTCACCATTCTTCTCAAGCAAGTGCGGGTCTGAGTGTTTCTTGCCTATGTCGGCGAAGGAGCGTACGAGAGGTATGCGATTACTCAACTTCTTCTCATTCTGGTGGTGGTGCCTCTTCAGCATGGCCTCACGCACCTTCACCCTCAAACTCTCATCAAGCTGCCCCGAAGCCACCATGCTGTCTAATACCATGTCTGTGAAATTAAGAGATATATGTTCATGAGATATGAGGTGTTTCTAACAGCCAAATATGGGCAATGCTTCCAAGAAGAAAGTTCTAAGTTTACCTGCTATCTCCTCAATGGTGTTTGCTCTCATGTCCAGCATGACTGTTCCATTGAGAATGCAGCTCCGTAACTCAAATAAGCTGTGCAGGGACAATGTGGCAACGTAGGGTTTACTCCAGCGTTCTCCTCCATCCTCTACATCCTCTTCAAACTTCAACCACCTGCACAGAGTCGCATTTGAAGTTAAAGCTGAACAATTATTAAGACAAGAAGTTCAAGTAACTGTCGGGTTGTCAAAAGTTAGTGTTGATAGTTAATATAATGACTAGATAAGTGAACTTAGGAACTGATATCATACATTTACTAAAATTGACCTTGGCACCAGCTGGTTAAAAGTCATTGTACAAATGGCTAAGAAAAGTAAAGTTAGTTCTGAGGAAATGTCTAGCAGTATTTGTTTGTATATGCCATTTGGTTTGATCTATTGGTGCTGTATAAATGCAATACAATGCACACAAGCATTTAATTGTGCTATGTCCATATACATTAGGGCCATTGTAAGCAGTGTTTTTTTTAATGACCAAAGTCCATATCTATTAGAGACCAGGGTGGTAAAAGGTAAAAAATATATATGATATATTAGAATTAATGTTACACAAATGATATATACACAAAATTGCTGAAATTACATGACATTTTATTTATTTTACACCATTTTTCTCTATATTCTCGTTAAATTCAGAAGTGTGCATTATTCATGGCTGTTGGTAAATTTTGGAACTTATACACTTCTGTTGATAAGCCAAGCAGGTTTGTTATTGTCAGTAATCTCAAAATTACAAAATGTCAACCAATTAATTGGTTGGCCCAGATGGAATCTGTGCGCGCAAAACTCTGCAGATTTCCGCAAAATTGTGAAATCTTTCAATCATAAAATTTCTACACATTCCATTATGCATAAACCATTATGCAGTCCTGAGACTGTGCTTGGTTTGTGATTTCTGTAACGGTTTCCTCACCTGGCTGTCTCTTTCCACTCATACGCACGTCCATTACGGAAAGCGAGCTCGTCGAGCTCAGTGAAGAGGTCATGAGGAATGTGCTCCTCATCATCATCCTCAGTGCCGAGGATAAACTGGACCCTCTGTGAGGGAGTGTCTGCATCCAGACAGTCAGTTAAGATCGAATCAAGGTAATTACACAAAGCAAAACATAACCAAACAGAAAACAGGAAGTTACTAAAAATACTTTAATTCTAGAATGCTAGTCTTACCATACGTTGGTGATTCTCTGCCATCTTCTTGTTCGGATCTATCCTTTCTTTTCCGATGATGCTTGTGACCACGGTGCCGATGCCTCCGTCTGCTTTGTCTTCCTAAAGGTACGTGTACACCCACATAAACTGCCCTGTGACCTAAAATAACAAAGACTTCATAGTGATCCACATGTCCAGAACTGCATGTGAGAAAGGGGGCCTGATGAAGTCCAAATGGACAAATTGAGGAACAAAGTTAAAATTAGAGGTCGACCGATATATCGGTTTTGCCGATTAATCGGCACCGCTAACGATTTCTGGAACTATCAGTTATTGGTAAAAATCCACACCGATAATTTTCCCTCATTGTGTCCGGTGCTGGAGTGGCTGGGAAGGGTGCACTGTCATTATACAGTATGAGAACGGCCTCTAGATGCGAAATAAAAACTATCACTGATACTATCACTGAACTATCACCACAGCTTTGTGGTGGTCGTTTTGTCATGTGAGATGTTGAATGCAGCAGAACACTGCACGGAGCTGAACAATGCAGATTTAAAACGCCAACAACTAAAAGGTATGTATACAGTACATGTTGTCATATCATTATCAAGTAATTTCTTGAATAGATGCTGCATTAGTAAAGAACAGCAGTATGTTTGCAGACCAGGCTGAGAGGACGCTAACATTAAAGCTAACCTCATGCGGTTAGAACAATGTGACAAAAAACAACCCTACCCAAATGTTTAAATAAAATGTTTTACCATCTATTTGCATTAGTTTAGATCCAGTCAATTTTATGCTTTAGACATTTAAGTTTAAGTTAAATAAAAATATCTTCATGCAGTCAAGAGAAACATATAAACAAATCAGAAATGCATCTGATTTTAATTCATTTTTTATCCTCACAGTAATACATATTTTTGTCATTTTGATTAGAAAATCATCAAGTGATCTGTGTGTGTGTGTGACGAGATTCTTTGAGAATTTAAACGAGCGTAACGGTGCAAAAAAAATAAAAAGGAAAATACAAAAAAATACAATTCACTAGTTTGCCTTAGTTTCACATTAAAGACCCCTCACCAGAAGTGAAGTAATCAGCCACCTGAAGGCGTGCAATAGCTCTGTGAATCACAAAAGGCTGTGTTTAATAAGTAAATATATAGTATGCGCAGCACTAGCGCGTTATTGAATGGCGCTGCTCTGTTTACACACACTTGCGGCTATTTTTAGCCTTCACGCCTTGTACAATATTTGAGCGCTACTCGCGAACAACATCTCCGATGTAGATGCTCAATATTCGGTTCACATATAATATGCATTTAGAACGGCACCAGATGAGCAATTGAAGAAGTGAATGAAAATACTGTGAACTTGCCTACAAACAGACACTTACAGGACTTCCTGGAGAGTTTGGATGGAATGTCAAAATAAAAGCGTGAGGGTTTAAAAAGTGCACAACTTAAATATATTACTGTTGCATTAAAAATGAAAGCCAATAATAATGATAATATTAATAACTATTTATTATTATTGTCATCATTAGTATTTGTTTACAATTTATAACAATATTTAAATTGAATGGGTTCCAAAAATGAACTGTGTGAATGAAAAGTGGACTGATGTCTTACAACTAAATTGAACAAAAAAAGACATCTAAATCATTTAAAGTCCAGATACAAGTTGAAACATTTTTGAGAAAAAAAGAAGTAAGAAAAATCAAAAATAAAACACTGGTTTCTTTTCTACTGAAGACTTGAAGACTGGAATTACAGTTAATTTTGCTGCTACATTATTCAGTATACTAGTTAATAATAAAGTGTTTCTTAATAAGCAATATATTTATATTGAAATGTGTAGTTAGAGGTTTGTGTTTCTTTACATATTAAAGAGTACTCACAATTAGTTCCACACAATAATGTAACGATATTCGAAACGGATTAATCCAAAAAAAACAAAACACACTGGTATCGGATCGGTATCAGGCGATACTGAGATTTCCGTTATCTGAATCAGAAGAGAAAAAGTGGTATCGGTGCATCCCTACTTTAAATGTTGTTTTTTCATTCAGTATCAATGTTAAAAACTATCGGCCGATTAATCGGCTATAGGCTTGTCTTCCTAACTTATCGGTATTGGCAAAATCCTATATCGGTCGACCTCTAGTTAAAATACAACATTCAAACACAATTTTCTGGACCATCAAGCTGAATAATTCTTTGTCTGACATGTCTGACTCCAGAGCATGCATTTTCCTGACTTTCCAACATTTAAATGTTCACAAAAAAATGCAAGCTGTCTATAAACTACAAACAAATGCAGAATGTGCCACAAGATTTCATCTTTACCCAAAATCACAACGAAGAACTACAAACACTCTTCCTAAGAACAGGTTTGCATCTTATTAATGTAAGTATTTGTGTGCATGCAACTGAATCTTTCACACAAATAACTGATTACTACAATTTTTAAAAGGAAACCCCTCCAGTAAAAAACAAATTCACAAATGCTTTTTATGTTCCACTATATAGTATATCCTAAGTTTCTGCTTAGCAAGTCTCTTAAAACAATGAACAAACTGTGCAAGAAAGTTTAAAGGTAAGTTTCCCACCCATGCTTGAATTTCTGTGTTAATAACAGAAGGTTTAAGGTATCAAACCGATAAATGCGTCACAAGAATTACGTCAAAAGGGAAAGAAAACACAAAGCAATTTAATGCCAACTTCATTCAGTTGGCAGGGGAAGAGGAAGGGGTGCTCATAATTTGAGGGTGTGAGCACATGTGTGGTCTGATGAAACTTGCTGTGGCTACACATATAAATCACAAGGTTGTCTACGCAGAGAATGGATGAGAGGCTTAGACTTGTGTGCACTTTGTCAGCCTTGACAGCCCTTGAACAAATCTTGCACATACAGCCACTACGATTGTGCCACCAAACCTGCAAAGCTGCTTGCAAATCTGCTGCTGTAGTGTATTTCAAGTCCTCGAATATGTGTTAGAATTATTAAGAAAAACTAAATTAAATGAGTGTGCAATGTAATAATCTGACGTGGTGCAAGCAATAATGCGATGTGTTCCTTGACTGCTATCGGGTCCTTGAATAACGTATAATGTGTGGTGAAGGGCAGCCGGTGGAGTTTCTGGTGCCTCCCTAGAGAGTTGTTGCCCCACGCAGACTGCGTAATATGCGTATAGGGAGCACTAGTACAGATACTGACAGTTACTGAGTTTGGTTTATAATGTGCTTTCTGCAGCCAAGAACAGTGCAGATACAAAGCAACACATGCAACAATGTGCAATAAGGGAAGAGGGGTGGGGGTGGGTCAACCAATACTAAACCTTCCTCCCATATTATCTTGACACTCCCCTAAACACAGGCTACAAAACAACAGCCCTCTGCAGAACAGCATGATCTTGGTTCAGTCTAATTACAATAATCAACCGAGGCGCTCTTTTGAATGAAAAAATTATGTAGTGAACATCAAAGTGTTTTAATCTAAAATGACATGAATCACTGATCTATGCCAACTGTCGGTCACAATTAAATCTTATGAGCTTGGCAGAACGGTATAAAGACATCCAAAGAATCTTGCCTGAAGTTTATAACCGATTCTATGAAAAAAAGGGAAACAGGCTGTGTCTCATCTAATGTTCTGAATAATATGCACGCTGAGGGCTTCTTCCAGTTACGTCTGGAAAAATTTAGGCAGAAAGTGAAAACAAACAAAGCGAAAGAAGCACATAGTGTTTTGCATGAAGCAAGAGGGTGTGCAGGAACTCGAGGTATGACCTGAGAAAACCAAGTGTAATGAATTTGATCTCAAGCTGCAGTCTAATCCATTTTAATGCTATTAAAAGTAAGCAGGGGGTCAGAATGGTACACTGCAATGGAACGTTTTGACAAGTTCCCTCTTTAACTCATTACAATCACATCAAAATGATCTTAAACCCATAAAGTACTGTCATAGAAATTCTAAATACTGACCCAAGTAAACCTAACTCCCTAAATTACCTGACTAACCTGCTGGTCTCTTAGTTTCCGAGCCCACTGGTACCTTTTCTTCAGCACATTACAACTCTGTCCACTGAGGGGTTGGCAGCATCCTGCCCACAGACAATTCTCACTCAATCCGAGAATCATGTATTCGGTCACTACACACTAGCGAATTAACTATCTCATATCAAAACTTATGCTGCAGAATAATAAACTACCCTGACTCCAGTTTCTGCTTTGCTCATTTATAAATACATGGCTGGGAGTTCTGTCAGATGCAGCTGTGGAACTCACTCAAGAAAAGTTAAACACGTGTTTTTATAGATGATATTACTTGTTCTTGCCTGATACTTGTTTACTTTATTCTGAATGGATATAGGTTAGTTAAAATTAGCTAATCATTTTGGCAAGCGATCAACATTATGAAACATTGTTTTTTTTAATCATTTTTATTTTATTTTATCCTTTTTCTCCCAATTTTGGAATGCCCAATTCCCACTACTTACTGTGGTGGCACAGTTACCTCAATCCGGGTGGTGGAGGACAAGTCTCAGTTGCCTCCACTTCTGAGACCATCAATCCATGCATCTTATCACGTGCCTTACTGTGCATGACACCGCGGAGACTCACAGCATGTGGAGAATCATGCTACTCTCCGCATTCCACACACATCTTACCATGTGCCCCACTGAGAGCGAAAACCACTTAAATCGCGACCACGAGGAGGTTATCCCATGTGACTCTACCCTCCCTAGCAACCGGGCCAATTTGGTTGCTTAGGAGACTGGCTGGAGTCACTCAGCACACCGTGGATTCGAACTCACGGCTCCAGGGGTGGTAGTCAGCATCAATACTCGCTGAGCTACCTAGGCCGCCATTAAAATTAATTATTAAAAGGGAGTATGATGAAAATTCCAGTCATCGTTAGCTGCATATTCCAGTACTTAGTGTTCAACAATGTCAGGTGTTTATGTCACACATTAACAAGTGTGGAGTTGCATGGTATCTTTACTGCATCCATGCCATGTGCGATTAGAACAAAGTGATTATTTTTGCTGTTTTTGATCAACAACTGACTATAATGAGCAAAAAGGATATTAAAAGAAACAACTGGATTGAGTGGATCTCGTCTTTGGACACACGTTGCACAGAACAAGTCAAACAAAATTTTTACTCACAATACAAAGTGCTGAACTTTTTTGCCACTATACTTCTCAATCACTGGTGACTAAAATCTGAAAATATATCAGCCAATAACAAATAAAACATGTTTTAGTTGCATAATGCAAAATTTGGTCACATATGCGAGTGATGCACTCGCATTGTAGAAGGTTGCCACACAGAGAAAAAGATCTTGGGATTTTAAAAAATCAATGTTGAAGTCATTCAAATAAAAAAAAATAAAAAAATTCCAAAACAGAAAAAATATATTTTTAACCCAGACCTAACGACAATCACATTAAAGTTTAAAAAAAACTTTTTTTTTAGTAAAAACATAGTTTCAAACAAGTTCTATTATATCCATTATATTTAGCCATTATATCACAATACCACTCGGCTCTCTGGATATCGGGAACATCACCCATAAACTCATATCGGTCGATCACTACTCATAGTCACATATTCATTTGCGTTAAATTAAATATGCCATGTTCTATGGCAAAGTTTTTTGTTGTCTAAATTGTCTGCCCAATTTGTAGCTCCCATGCTAGTAAGGTAATGATTTCACTGAATATGAATGTCATACGTAAGAACCAGATGTAGGTCAGATGTCTCCTCACACTATATACGAGCATGAGGCTTGTGAGTTGTAGACAAAACTTGCCTTACTCATTTGGAAAAATACTGTTACCAAACACATAGTACTTCATTTCCAATATGCCCAATGTTCCAGAACACATGCAGGTGGCTGATACGAAGGTAAGATCACCTGAGAACATACTGCTGACCCATGGGAGAGCCCTCAGAGGGGGGAGCATTTGAGACACATTTAAGTTTGAAAACCTCAGTGAGCTCAGAGAGTGAAATGAGGTGGAGGGGTGGCTGAAGGATGGTTTTAATCAGTGTGCTTTTAAAAAACATTGAAAGTAATTAGTGAAAGCATGTGCCAAAAAACAGTTGGTATGGTTGAAGATAAGATTTTGAGAGATAAATATAGGAGAGAGATAGACATGCAAAGTGAAGAGATGACTTACATTCAAGTTCCTCTTTTTCAAAGTTTGTGTGAATGTTAGAGCTGGTTTTCCCCTGATCAACAACTGCTTCCTCGTCATTACCCTGGGAAGAGAGAGATACAGACAGACAAATATATATAAATAAATCTCACAATGTAAAAAGAACAATCCATTGGACACAGTGCCATTCCAATTACTTGCACTTTAGTCTGGCTAGTTTGGAATTGTGTAATCGTTAATACATGTTTATACCATAAGAGGGTTTAAGGTCATTTATTTTTTTTTGACAATGCATTCCTTGGCACAGCACGGAGGGAAAATACAGCCAAATTACACACTTTATTTTTAGAGTTAATTTTGCAAACAACAAATGGACCAAAACTATCACCTCGACAAGAAGTTGAACAGTGTAATGAAGAACCAAAATACAATAAACTGCATTCCCCCACAAACAAAAAGCTTATTAGTGATGCTTGCTAATGCAAGTATCTCTATTACCATACATTATTTGTTGGGTCATGGATTTGAACAGCCCCATTACACAAATAATTAAACTTTGTAAATATTAAAAGGTGCACAGAGTAACTTTTTTCATCTTAGACTTAGTGACACCTGGTGACAGTGGTGTGGATGAAGTATCATTTAAAATCAATAGTTTCAGTTATTGTAGAAATTCATTATTCAAAATCAGCCTTGATGAATTTAATCCAAGAGTGAAAGTGTCCAATAACAAGGCAGTTACTGAGATTAAGCGAGGAGTATCAAGTTGGTCATGCGATTCTAAAATGGCAGGAAGTTAGATCACAACTTTATTTTAAGAATGTGAAATGTCAGAATAATAGTAGAGAGAATAGTTTATTTCAGCGTTTATTCCTTTCATCACATTCCCAGTGGGTCAGAAGTTTCCCTACAATTTGTTAGCATTTGGTAGCATTGCCTTTAAATTGTTTAACTTGGTTCAAACTTTCTGGGTAGCCTTCCACAATCTTCTCACAATAAGTTGCTAAATTTTGGCCCATTCCTCCAAACAAAACTGGTGTAACGGAGTTAGGTTTGTAGGCCTCCTTGCTCGCACGCGGTTTTTCAGTTCCGCTCACAAATTTTCAATCGGACTGAGGTCAGGGCTTTGTGATGGCCACTCCAATAACTTGACTTTGTTCTACTTAAACCATTTTGCCACAACTTTGGAGGTATGCTTGGGGTCATTGTCCATTTGGAGGACCCATTTGTGACCAAGCTTTAACTTTATGGCTGATGTCTTGAGATGTTGCTTCAATATATCCACATCATTTTCCTTCCTCATGATGCCATCTATTTTGTGAAGTTCAGCAGTCCTTCCTACAGCAAAGCACACCCACAACATGATGCGGCTCTACGCTTGCAATTTTTACCCTTTTTCCACCAAACATAATGTCCATTATGGCCAAAAAGGTAAAATTTGTGTTTCATCAGACCAGAGGGAATTTCTCCACATTAAAACATGTCAATATAGGACATGTTTTAATGTGGATAGAGACACTTGTCTACCCGTTTCCTCCAGCATCTTCACAAGGTTGCTGTTATTCTGGGATTGATTTGCACTTTCACACCGAACTACGTTTATCTCTAGGAGACAGAATGCGTCTCATTCCTGAAACGGTATTATGGCTGTGTAGTCCCATGGTATTTATACTTGCGTACTATTGTTTGTACAGATTAATGTGGTGCCTACAGGCATTTGTAAATTGATCCCATGGATGAACCAGACTTGTGGAGGTCCAATGGAATATGCCCATACTGTCAGGGCAGAAAAATCCATTGATGGGATAACCTGGTCATTCAGTACATTCAGGTAGTCAGCTGACTTCATTTTATTAACGCATAACGTTTCTGAGACTAGACCTGACCAAATGAAGCAACCCCAGATCATAACACTACCACCGGAGGCTTGTACAGTGGGCACTACACATGACGGGTGCATCGCTTCATACGCTTCCCTTCTTACCCTGACATGCACATCGCTTTGGGATAGAGTAAATCTGGACTCATCAGATCACATGACCTTTTTCCATTGCTCCACAGTCCACCCTTTATGTTCCCTAGCAAATTGAAGTTGTTTTTTCTGATTGGTCTCAAAAAGTAGCTTTCTTGTGGCTACACAGCTGTTTAGTCCCAATCCTGTAAATTCTCTTCACATTGTATGTGGAAAAAATACTATTTCACTATTAAACATAGCCGTGAGATCTATTGTCGATTTTTTTTACAATGTGACTTCAAGCATTTTAGTGATCTCTGATCACGATCATTCATGATTTTTTTCCGACCACATTTCCTGAATGAAATTCAACCATTTTCATTGATATGAACTTTATATTTATATTTCATATACAATGATAGCGTGAAAGTAGCTTAATAAAAAGCATTACTTACTTCAAATGTTTTTACTAATACATATTTGTGAATGTACAAGTTGTGCAAAGCTACACAGACTTATTTTTGAAACCCAGTTGAAAATTGCATGTTACTATGGGATTCGTCATGTTTATTATTATAATATAACACCAAATTATCATTATTACTCTGATTATTAGATTATCTTAAAACAAAAGTAATATATTTCTGTCTTGTTTACTTCACCTTCACATGGGGCTTTTATTTTGACACTGAAATTGTTGTCTATTTACTTCCACTTCACAATGAGTTTTTATTGTGACACAGAAAAGGCAATGTGTATGTGATGGTTTAAAATGTTCTGCATTTCCTGAAATGCTGTATATCCTCCTTTTCTGTTACTCTGTGCAGCATTTGAAGATTTGTATAATATCTTGTTACTAATGTTTGGAATTCCGTGAAAGTTTGAACCTGTATTACTTCGATTTCACAATTCACCTGAACTGACACAGTGCACACAGATGTGTCACCGGTTTGTTCTGAACCGTGTTACCATGTTATCGGTCTTTAAATCATAGCCTTTTGTGGATTAATAAACACATATGACCATTTTGATTAATTGTTCAGCCTTGAAGGATCGTGAAATTAGTCTACTGGTGCACTATTTATGAAATGTATTGACCAAATGAAAGCATGTTATAATCACTGCGATATTTACGATATTGGTCAATTTTACATTGTCAGGAAAAGTATCTTGATTATATTGTTAATATTCAATATATCGCCCAGCCATATATATTGTTACACCCCTGTTGTGTATCTGTTGAGGTTCCATCATAAGGGTCTAGGACACAGAATGAAAGGCTATTGCCAGATTAGATGTTCTTCAACAATGTATATTTTTGTCTAAGACAGGGATTAGACTAAACTAAACCTACAAACCTACTTTCAAAATACACGCTGCACATGAAACCATTGTCAACTTTATGTCTATAGCATGTCTGCTACATAATATTTCCAACCACAGCTTCAGTTTAACAGGCTCAGACAGGCGGTGTCAAATTTGGAGAGCATCTAAACGGGTGACTATAATAGTTACGTGCTGGTCATTAACTTTTAACAAATACAATGAGCTAAACATGGGCCCAAACCAAGTTAAATTAATTTTCTCTAATTATCAGGACTAAACCACAATCTATGTGCATGACAATTAACATGAAATGAGAAAAATGTTTCCACTTGCAGCCTAGAAGGGTTCCAATTAAGTTTGGGACACAGCTGAATGCACTTTAGTTTTTACAGCCCTCAACATCTGTGAGATCATTTGAGGTTGCTTTAGAGGAAGATGGTATATTGGAGACAGTGATGATGTGACATTTCTCCAGATGCTACCCAGGGTACTCAGGACTGTGCCAGAGTCCCTCTACTGCACATTTGTTTAAGTTCCCCTGACAATACCCTAATTCCCACAATTCACAACCATTGCTGCTGCATGGGCCAAGTCTCCAGATGGAATACGGGGTAGATCTGTGAGAAAATAATGCAAACTTTCCCTTTTCTGGGATAACACTTAAAGGAACATTTCATTCAAAAATGTTGTCATTATTTACTCACCTCCATCATGTCATTAAATTTGGTATGTTCCTCACACAAAGTTATAGTATGGCCTCAGAAAACTTGTTTTGGACTGTTGTCATATGGACCACTTTCACTATACTTATGATTTACTTTTCATGCTTTTTAAATGTTGAAAGCTCCAGTTCCCATTTATTGTGATTGCATGAAAAATAGCCTACATTTTCCTTGTGTTCCACGGAAGAAGAAACTCATATGGGTTTGAAACGACATGACAAAGTCAATGATGACAGAATCTGAAGAAAAAGACAAAGACCAACACATTAATCAGAATCAGCTTTATTGCCAAGTATGCTTACACATACAAGGAATTTGTCTTGGTGACAGGAGCTTCCAGTGTACAACAATATAAACAATACCAAAAACAGCAGCAAGACATAGGTAATTAAAAACAAAAAAAGAATAAAAACATTTATTATTATACATATACGTACATACACTCACCTTCATACATACCCACATACACACACGTAGTGCAAATCTAATACAATCTGTTATATAAAGAACAAAAACACAGTATATTATGTACAGAGCAATGTAAGTAATGGCAGAAGTGGATATGTTGGATAATATAAATAGACTTAAACTGTGTATTGCACATAATTATTGCTCAATGGGGCAATTTAATTGTTCATTAGATGGATGGCCTGAGGGAAAAAACTGTTCCTGTGTCTGACGTTCTGGTGTTCAGAGCTCTGAAGCGCCGGCCAGAAGGCAACAGTTCAAAAAGGTAGTGGGCAGGGTGAGTGGGGTCCAGAGTGATTTTACCAGCCCTTTTCTTCACTCTGGAAGTGTATAGTTCTTGAAGGGGGGGCAGGGGGCACCTCTCAGCAGACCGAACTGTCCTTTGCAGTCTTCTGATGTCTGATTTCGTAGCTGCACCAAACCAGACAGTTATGCAGAGGACAGACTCAATGACTGCTGAGTAGAACTGTTTCAGCAGCACCTGTGGCAGGTTGAACTTCCTCAGCTGGCGAAGAAAGTACAACCTCTGCTGGGCCTTTTTCACAATGGAGTCGATATGTATCTCCCACTTCAGGTCCTGTGAGATGGTAGTGCCCAGGAACCTGAATGACTCCACTGCTGCCACAGTGCTGTTCAGAATGGTGAGGGGGACAATGTTGGGGTGTTCCTCCTAAAGTCCACAATCATCTCCACCGTTTTGAGCATGTTCAGCTCCAGGTTGTTTTGAATGCACCAGACAGCCAGCCGTTCAACCTCCTTTCTTTCTTCTGCAGAACACAAATTTTCAGAAGAATATCTCAGCTCTGTAGGTCCATACAGTGCAAGTGAATGGTGACCAGAACTTTGAATCTAAAAAAATTACATTAAGTCAGCATAAAAATAATTAATGACTCCAGTTGGTAAATCCTTGATTTATAAGTTATATGATAAGTGTGGGAGAGAACCATCAATATTTAAGTCCTTTTTTTTACCATAAATCTCCACCTTTTACCAGCTCTGACCAGTAGGTGGCGATATGCATGAAGGATGTTAATGACCAAAAAACAAAAGAAGAGAAAAGTGAAAGTGAAAATGTGATTGGACATTTATAGGAAAAAAATTACTAATCATATCTCTTCTAAAGACTTGGATTATTCCTTATGGATTACTTTTATTCTGACTTTGTGATTTTTGTAGAAACAAAGTTCTGGTCACCATTCACTTGCATTGTATGGACTTACCGAGCTGAAATATTCTTCTGAAAATGCTTTTGTGTTCAGCAGAAGAAAGAATGTCATACACATCTGGTATAGCATTAGGGTGAGTAAATGATGAGAGAATTTTCATTTTTGGATGAACTACTCCTTTATTACATAAACATTTTGTTAGGTTCTGAAAAGGTCACAATTTCACCACAAGGCTTCATGATGAAACAGAAAGATTTCACAGAATTCACACATTAGTCCTCAGCGTGTTGATGCATTAGCTTAGAACTATAAACAAACATCAGGCATAATGATGTCCTTTGGACGGCACTTCTCAGCTGCTTGATGAGGATGATATAAACTTGGCCAGCTTGCATTCACAGCTATTCTTTTCTCAAAACTATATCAGGACAACATTTTTGGAGCTCACCCAAAGGAGCAGACTAAAATACTTATACAAACTATATTCTTTTTATCTATGCAAAGTTCTAAACCAACTTAATTGTTTGTGTGTAATAGGGGTCGACCGGCCTGGCTGATAATCGGATCCGATATTCTTAATTCTTCTAATTATCAGAATAGTTATTTTGTCTGATCTGATTGTCGACACCACATCACCACAAATTCCATTACTTACTGTATGGTTATTGAGTGTGTATGTTCTTTTCCAGTACATTCACAGAGGGTCCAGGATATTAAAAAAACCGAGGTGGCCCTGTCCACCATGGGCCTCTATCCAAGCATTCCTTAGTGCCATGGCATCAGATATCACCACAAAGGGCAAAATGCAGCAAAGGGTATGATGTGGACATAGAATATAATGCCATAATCACATGTGAAAGCATTCATGGTGTGAAATTTCACACATTTCAACTGAACAACTCTAAACACTTCAGGTAACATACATTTCAAGCAGCACACATGAACTGTTCTTTGATAGGCAATATTTTTGGGGGGCCTGGGTTGCTCAGCGAGTATTGACGCAGACTACCACCCCTGGAGTCGCAAGTTTGAATCCATGGTGTGCTGTGTGACTCCAGCCAGGTCTCCTAAGCAACCAAATTGGCCCAGTTGCTAGGGAGGGTAGAGTCACATGGGCTAACCTCCTTGTGGTTGCGATTAGTGGTTCTTGCTCTCAATGGGGCACGTGGTTAGACTTGTCCTACGCCACCCCGATTGAGGTAACCGTGCCACCATGAGGACCAACTAAGTAGTGGGAATTGGGCATTCCAAATTGGGGAGAAAAGGGAAAGAAAAGAAGAAAAAGGCAATATTTTGAAACAGGACCCCCAAGCAACATATTAGATGAGCTATGCAGAACCTGAAATGTGAATCATACAGCAAGCTCATAACTAATAAAATAATTTATCTTTCACAACTGCAAATTCACAAAGGTCAAAATGTCAAATTCGCAAGGGTGTGCGCAAACACATACCAAGACAATTGTGGATCCTCTGGTTGTCCTCAGATTAACAACATCTCCCCTGAAGTCCTGCATTGTTCACAGACCCTGCGGAGGGACTTTACAACTTGTCACTTGGAGAGCAATCAAACAGCACATAAGATCAAAGGACCTTGACTGAAACAGTCACTCAGGTCCATAATTAGTTATTAATCATTCAGTAAATGCTTTCTTATCCATAGTGTCCACTTCCAGAGGTAAAAATGAAACCGATGCTTGACAGTAGTGGTCGACTGATATGTCGCCGAGGTGATTAATCAGCCAATATTCTGACTTTTTTCATTATCGGCAGATACATTTTCCCATTTGGCCGATTTGTTTCTTGAGGGCGTCGAGAAACACATGCTTGAATGTGATACGACTGAGACATGTAAACTACCAATCATGGTTCATTTTCTTGTTACGTGCCATATCAGTCCATGTTGAGTTTCATTCTCCCTCTCTCTCCTCAACAGTTCCCTGTACCTTTTAACTGTCTTGCCTAATGATAAAAGGCAAATATCAATAAAACAAATATCATATACTGTCTGCAAATATGCACATATCTTGTTTAAACAGATGTAATAACGCGACCTCACACAACTTCATCAGATCAAGCATCCTGTTGAACGCTCATTTATTTACCTCTAAAGCGCGTATTCTAACAGTCTCTCTACCAGTCACCTTTAACTTTATTTTCTAATGATAAATGTCAACAAAAATTTGTTGCAAAAAAGTTTGCAAATATGCAGATATCTAGTTTAAACAGATGTAATTCACGAACCTCATTGAAACTTTTTTGAGAAATTGAGTAAATATAGTGCAAAATAAGAGTTTGTTGGGTTTTTTATTTAGTCATTATTTTTAGCAATTTTATGTTTGTTACTTCCTATATTAAATTGTGTGATATATCGGCCACCCTGCTCTCTGGTTATCGACATCGGCCATTAAAAAACCCATATCAGTCGACCACTTCTTGAGAGATGAACCTCAAGCAGTAAACAGAATGACGGCTACAATCTGGATCTGTTGATGAGGAAGACTCCACACAATTCCTTAACATGGCCATCCTTATATACCAAGACTAGGCAGCAAAACAGGCTGCATCACATGAACAAGCTACAGAGCAAATGTTCCAAATTATTATCTGCACAGTGACTAAAAGGAAGCAGAAGTGAGAGAGAATCGTGCAAGACACACTGCCAATGTTTCTACTGCTGACGTTGGTAGTGTCTCACTCCTGTTAGCAAAGACCTAAACATGAGGTGTTATTTATACCTCAGATCTCTGCTTTTAGTGTTTGTGAATAGGTGTGTGTGAGGGGCTGTTGTTGAGAGCGTGCATGTGTTTTTCCACGAGTGAAAAGGGTGAGTGACTGGGTTTAAACAGAACAGGAGCTAAACATGGCCTGAGTGCTGGGAAGCGGGAGGGTGGCAGTGTGCCATTGCCCTGAGGTGTTAGAGGACATTCAGGGCTTCAAGCATTATGAAAAAGCACAAAAGGCAATACCAAAACATGCACGCACATACACATGTACAGCCATTGCTAAAAGTATTGGCAGTGACATAAATTTTGTGTTTTGCAATGTTTGCTGCTTCAGAATTTGTAGATTATATTTCACATGGTATAATGGAAAACAATGATAAGCATTACATAAGTTTTAAAGGCTTTTTTTTTTGGCAAAAACATTCAATATATGCAAAGAGTCAATATTTACAATGTTGACCCTTGTTATTCATAACCTCTGCAGTTTGCTCTGGTTTGCTGGATATCAGCATCTGGGCCAAATCCTAACAGATGGCGATCCATTCTTGCCTTATTAGTGCTTGGAGTTGATCCCAATTTGTGGTCTTCTGCTTGTCCACTCGCCTTTTGTGGATTGACCACATATTCTCTATGGGATCAAGATCAGGGGAGTTGCCTGGACACGGATCCAAAATTTCAATGTAATGATCTCCTTGTGACATGGTGCTCTATCATGATGGAAAATGCACAGATCATCACCAAAATGCACCTGGATTGTTGGGGGAAGTTGTTCTTGCAGGAGGTTTCGATGACATTCTTTATTCATAGCAGTGTTTTTGGGCAGAATTGTGAGAGAGCCCACTCCCTTGAATGAAAAGCAACCCCACACACGGATGTCTCAGGATGCTTCACTGTTGGCACGTCACAGGACTCATGGTAGAGTTCACCTTTTCTTCTCCGGACAATCGATTTTCCAGCTGTCCAAAACAGTCGGAAGGGGGATTCATCAGAGAAAATAACTTTGCACCAGTCTTCTGCTGTCCAATCCTTGTAATTCCTGCAGAATTTCAGTTGGTCCTTGATGTTTTTCTAGGAGTGAATTGGCTTCTTTGCTGCCCTTCCTGACACCAGGACTGTCCAAAATTCTTCGCCTCACTGTGCGTGCAGATGCACTCACATCCACCTGCTGCCAATATAGAGCAAGATCTGCACTGGTGGCAACACGATTCCGTAGCTGACTCCAGAGGAGATGGTCCTGGCGCTTGCTGGACACTCTGGGACGTCTCGAAGCCTTCTTCACTGCAGTTGAACCTCTCTCCTTGAAGTGCTTGATGATCCGGTAACTGGTTCTTTCAGGTGCAATACATTCTTTGCAGCAATTTCCTTGCATGTGAGGCCATTTTTATGCAAAACGATGATGGCTGCACGTCTTTCTTTGGAGGTAACCAATGCTAACAAGAACACAATGATTGGAAGCAATTCTTTCCTCCTTTTTTAGCAATCACTCTACTCCTATAATACAATCAGAATGATAGAGTGATTCCACCTGACTAGTACTCGTTCACACTTTCCCATGTGCTGCTGATATGATTAGTGAAATTATGTTAGCTGGTCATTTGTGCCAGGGCCAAAATGTTTTTGTGATAAAGTTAATTTGATCAATGAAGCTTTTTGCTATTATTTAATATGCATCTGATCACTCTGCACATTAATCTAGAAACAATGTGAATCAACACCACAACAATTGAAGCAGCAAACTTGTGAAACACAAAATGTATGTCACTGCCAATACTTTTGGACATGGCTGTAGCCTACATATATTGTATATAATCACACACACACACACACACACACACACACAAACACACAAACACACAAACACACAAACACTTGAAATAAAATAAAAAAAAATACAATACAATGACTTCAAAAGCAACTCTGTCTCTATTCAATGCTTTATATTCACCACATTAATGTAAAGTCTTTGGGGGCTTCTCAGCCAATATTGATATTTAGACTATATGATTTTTTTGCTATTAATTTGATAATGATTCATTAAAATTCATATTACATTTATATTGCATGCATAGACAGATAAACAGACAGACAATGTGTGTGTGCTAAAAGTGCTAAAAGTATACCTTGCTCATGAAGAGGAAGAATGCTTTGTAGGAAGTCGTGCCATTGAACCAGAGAAGCTGTTAATGGCTGTAATTAAATCTTAAAAGCTGTGCACTCTACTGTATATAAATGGTGCCTGCTTAAGCAAAGAATAATGCTTTAAAAAGTCCTATTCTAACCAGGAGAACCATTGTAAAATGGGTTACCTGAAGGAAAGTCTATGAAACTATTTTAAGTGGATGCTTCAATTATTCACTCATTTCCAAAGGGAAAAAAAACTGAACAAAAAGGTATTGAGCAGTTCTTGATCAAAACTGCCCAAATTTAATTAACCACATTTTTTAATATAAAGATTTCAGTAGTCGATAAAATACCAGTGAAACTTCACATTTCATACCGATTTTGAATACAGACTAATACTAATCTTGTCAAGCAATTATTCAAAACAAGACAACAGTAATAAGAATATATCTTCGAAAACAAAGATACAAATTGAGTAAACAGGTACCCGATTCATAAATGAATCACTGTTGGGAGTCGGTTCGGTATAATGAATTGGTCAAACAGGTTAGCAAATCTGTTCACAACTCAGTCTGAATCATTTGGACAGCTAACTAAAAGCGTGACTCGTTTGAAGCAGCTTCTCACATAACAAGATAATGTAGAACACAGTAAACAAACAGTGCAAAGGGTGAAGTTTTTTCCTACAATGCATTCACTTATGACAAACCAACTGTGTTTGCATTTTGACCAAATTTTGAAATGTGCTCGACTCATTCAGGCATACATCTGCATTACCGCAAGTACACTTCACAGAGCACACACGTGCTCACATACAAACAGTGTGCATGTACCAAATGGAGTCTATACTACAGATATTAAAAAAGACTGGAATGGTTAAATTTTTTATATTTGTATTGAATTTGTACTGAAATATGGTACTTTTGACATCGCTTATACAGTGGGTACGGAAAGTATTCAGACCCCCTTACATTTTTCACTCTTTGTTATATTGCAGCCATTTGCTAAAATCATTTAAGTTCATTTTTTTCCTCATTATTGTACACACAGCACCCCATATTGACAGAAAAACACAGAATTGTTGACATTTTTGCACATTTATTAAAAAAGAAAAACTGAAATATCACATGGTCCTAAGTATTCAGACCCTTTGCTGTGACACTCATATATTTAACTCAGGTGCTGTCCATTTCTTCTGATCATCCTTGAGATGGTTCTACACCTTCAATTGAGTCCAGCTGTGTTTGATTATACTGATTGGACTTGATTGGGAAAGCCACACACACCTGTCTATATAAGACCTTACAGCTCACAGTGCATGTCAGAGCAAATGAGAATCATGAGGTCAAAGGAACTGCCTGAAGAGCTCAGAGACAGAATTGTGGCAAGGCACAGATCTGGCCAAGGTTACAAAAAAATGTCTGCTGCCCTTAAGGTTCATAAGAGCACAGTGGCCTCCATAATCCTTAAATGGAAGACGTTTGGGATGACCAGAACCCTTCCTAGAGCTGGCCGTCCGGCCAAACTGAGCTATCGGGGGAGAAGAGCCTTGGTGAGAGAGGTAAAGAAGAACCCAAAGATCACTGTGGCTGAGCTCCAGAGATGCAGTCGGGAGATGGGAGAAAGTTGTAGTAAGTCAACCATCACTGCAGCCATCCACCAGTCGGGGCTTTATGGCAGGGTGGCCCGACGGAAGCCTCACCTCAGTGCAAGACACATGAAAGCCTGCATGGAGTTTGATAAAAAACACCTGAAGGACTCCAAGATGGTGATAAATAAGATTCTCTGGTCTGATGAGACCAAGATAGAACTTTTTGGCCTTAATTCTAAGCGGTATGTGTGGAGAAAACCAGGCACTGCTCATCACCTGTCCAATACAGTCTCAACAGTGAAGAATGGTGGTGGCAGCATCATGCTGTGGGGGTGTTTTTTCAGCTGCAGGGACAGGACGACTGGTTGCAATCGAGGGAAAGATGAATGCGGCCAATTACAGGGATATCCTGGACGAAAACCTTCTCCAGAGTGCTCTGGACCTCAGACTGGGCCGAAGGTTCACCTTCCAACAAGACAATGACCCTAAGCACACCGCTAAAATAACGAAGGAGTGGCTTCACAACAACTCCGTGACTGTTCTTGAGCCAGAGCCCTGACTTAAACCCAATTGAGCATCTCTGGAGAGACCTGAAAATGGCTGTCCACCAACGTTTACCATCCAACCTGACAGAACTGAAGAGGATCTGCAAGGAGGAATGGCAGAGGATACCCAAATCCAGATGTGAAAAAATTAGACATAATTTAGCTCAGGTGTAAGCGCCCTTACCGCTTTTCTCTCCCGGACGGGCGCTTGACCACGCCCCCGCTGCCACACCGTGTTTCGTTAAAGCCTGAGTAAAGTTCATTTGTTTCAATGTACCGGTAGGCACCTGCGGCTTATAGACAGGTGCAGCTTATTTATGTTCAAAATAATATTTTATTTAAAAATCAGTGGGTGCGGCTTATATTCAGGTGCGCTCAATAGTCCGGAAATTACGGTAAGTGTCTTAAATAGGTCGAACTTCACGATCGCTTCTCTCTTTCATAATAGACACAGGTAAAAAGGTGGCTTCACTCTTTCTGTGAATGTGTGTGCTCAAGTGTATGTTTGTTTGTGGTGCTGGAGGGAGAAAGAGCTTAGTGACCATGAGAAACTAATGATAGATAAAATCCACAACGGAAATGTTACAGTTTTGGTCCGTTTTAAAATATTGTGAAAGCAAATTGAACCATGAAGAAAATGCAACATTATAACTATTTTAGCCCCTATTTCAAAACAAATCAAACAAGCTACAGGTCTGAAAACAGCCTAAAAAAAAACTATATTGCAATTGTTTATGCTCAGGTGCTACTGATGTTAGTTGGTATGTTTATTACTATTCCAAAATGTTGTATCAGCAACTGACTCCGACTGAAGAGAGCGAGATCTCAGCAAAACAGTCTACATGTGTGAGTCAATGTGACACATTTGGCCAAAATCAAGTTGTTTGGAGTCTCCTAGTTGGGTGCCTGCTTTACTCTTAACTTGATGGTAAGAGAGAAACACTGCTACCAGTAGGCACAAATTAAAATGTCATCTTACAAAAAAACATCAACTATCCAATAATCGGCCTTGTCTTTTGTCTATGTATTTGTAACTGTACTAGTACAGTTGTATTAACCTACAAGTGAACACGTGGTATGTGCAATTCGATGCGTGCAACATTAATTTTTAAAATACCCATATCAGTGTACTTAACTTTCACAAATGGGAAATAACTAACCTGTAACACACTTTTATGGCTTTTATCAGCACTTTCTCAAATAGTCCATTTCTGTTCAAATTTAAGTACAAACTCGCTCATTTTTTACAATCCACTCTTTATTTTCTACAATATTCTGATTATTTTGACTCTCTTCAGTTAATCTGATTAATAGGAAACATAATTAAGTGAGAGTGAGTTATGAAAAAACAATGGTCTGACCTGCTTTTACACAATCTTACAGAAAAAAAGTTTTTGGAAAATATTTCATGAATTTAATAATTTTAACGAATCCTTTTATTTCTGTATTCAGATACTATACAGTAGTGTGTGTGTGTGTGTGTGTGTGTGTGGTTATGCAGTATGACAGTTCAGCCATACACCAGCCATTGAGCTTTACATGGGAATACCATTGCCTTATTTGGTTGTGGTTTGGCCCGTTACCTCTTGCTAAGCATTTATAAAGCTTAAGTATGAACACAATACAGAAAAATACTTTTATCTATTTTGGTTGCATTCATTTAAATAAACCACATTTAACTAATACAAGGCATAGGCAATCAGGGTCAAAGGTTGCATTTCTTCTCTTATTTGGGGTGAACAAAATATTTTACAAACTAAATATCAATTTATTGTTTGCTTTATTCCCATATATCTGAACATCATTGAAGACTACAGTCAGCAATCCATTTGGCAACAGAGTTAGTCAAGCTGTTCTTTTTTTTCACATGATATATTCTTACAGTACGTTCCATCTGTATGTTTTATTATTTTGTCGGTTAATGTAAATATGTATCAGAATTACTCTTTTGGAGCATTTCACTGGTTTTCAGTATCATAAACACTTAGTTAAAAGTAGATGAAACTATGAAAATCGCATCTCGAGATCCCTGAATTTTGATGTGCTTCATCAAGCAACATGTCCTGGCTTTAATTCTTTTGCTGGGCTGCTTGTAAGGTTTCTTGAGACATACTCGCTGTCCTGTCACTCATTAAACACATGCATGTTACTTTAAAGGGGTCATGACATGAGGAATGAAAATGTCCTTGAGCTTTTGACATTTAAGAGTTCATTGTACTATAAATACATACTGTAAGTTTCAGCACTGAATAGAAAAAGAGCATTCATTTAAGCCAGGCTCCAGAATAGAACTTGTGATGTTACAAGTACCAAATTAGAGCTGAAAAAAAAAAAAAATTATAAAAATAGAAAGTTGTCAAATAGTCATTTGATCTCATTTAACTTAACATAAGATCACATTAAACTGGTGTGCAAGAGGAGCACCGACCACAGCTTGCCTCGTGCCTAATTGAAGAAAGAAAACACAGCTCACAGTCCTGATGCACTCAAACCTTTCCAAACAGCTTAAGGTGATGTAGATTGTAAAGTATTAGGGAATTATACAAAATAAGTAAATACAGAAGCACTTTTGTTGTGAACTAAAGCAGAGCCAGAGCTACAATTCTGCTTAAGCAAAACTTGCACGTCAAAGCAGCTTGCAGGGAAAAATGGATGCATCATCTCGCTCTCCAAATAAGCGTCCTGTCCAGTCGTGGTGCAGAACTCCACCGTCGCAAAAGAAAAACTCAGTGATGGAGGAGACTGGTAAATATTGTGATGTTCCGTGCTGCAGTCACCAATTTTTTATGTCATTGTTGTGTGTCATGTTAAGAGTGACGCAAAAGGCCATTTGAAATCTGAATTGAGCATCTGAAAAAAATCAGATTTCAATCGCATTTGAAACCACCTCCCGATGTGGTTTGAATCAGATTCTGAAAAATCTGATTTCATGTGTTTTTTGCTATCTAGACTATCAAAAACTAATCTGGATACAATCTGGATATGCAAAAAATTAGATTTTTAGAGGCAGTCTGAACTAGGCATATGAGTCGCATGAAGTGACCCGATCGAAGAGGGAGAGATTAAAAATGCCTCCCGTCTGATGCACAATCTGGCGCGCACTTAATGCAGCTAGATAAAAACGTGGTAGCTCGCAATGTACTCGCAACGTTTTTTTGTTAGTTAAAGATGGATCGAAGTGAACAAAAAGGTGAAAGAGGGAAGTCCTCACCCATTTTACATTGCAACAAAATTCTTGGTTTTTGAATTAGTTGTCGTTTTGGCTTGTTTTCCAATACGAGTTTCTAAAACTCCTTTAAAACAAATGTACATTTACTTTTTTTACCTAATTTGGTGTTCCTGGTCAAAAATGACTGGCCTTTACATTTTTTTTTATAAATATCTCATTATGCTATATTATCACCAAATATACCATTAGATATTTTTGCCAACTTGTTTTCTTTCAACTAGCATAGGTTTTGTATTTCTTTTTGGAACTTACTGATCGTAGGCCTCACTGAACTGAGCTTAAGCACCTCTGTTTTTGAGTGTAAAAATGCATTATTTGTGGATCATTTTGGCAATATTAAATAAAATATGAAAACATTCTTTTCTATATCACACTAGTGTGCTTTACTAGTGCATTGCAATAATAGAGGGACAATTGAGAGCATCCTGAGCAGCTGTAGCACTGCCTGGTTTGGGACTTGCACCGTTTCGGACAGCAAAGCCCTGCAGAGGATATAGTGAGAACAGCTGAGAAGATCGTCGGGGTCTCTCTTCCCTCCATCAAAGACATTTACATAAAACGCTGCATCCGCAAAGCAACCAGCATTGTGGATGACCCCACACACCCCTCACACAAACTCTTCACCCTCCTGCACTCTGGCAAGAGGTACCGAAGCATACAACCTCTGCTAATGTTCCTGAATGGCTCTGTAGATGGACACGCTCTGCCTGTATTTGAGTCAACTTGCATTGTGTATAGATGGCAAGCAGAGAAAACGAGCCGCTGATAAAGAAGCCCCCCGCGTTTCTCCTTTCTCGGAACATTTTCTTTTTGCAGTCAATTACTACTGCGATGGTAAAAATAGGCACTTTTTTTTAGGTCATCGTTGTGTGTCACATTAAGAGTGATGCAAAAGGCAGGCATCGCTCGGCGTGAGTGCCGTATACTGGTAATATTTGTCAATAATGCCACCATTAATAATGGTGCATTAATAATGCTCTTTAATTAATATCATTAAAATGCTGTTACAGTAATACTTGATACAGTTGATACATGATTAACCATTTACTCCGACATCACCCAAGAAAAAGCCGCATGTGAGCCAAAACCACACACACGCCCATCCATTTTAAACTCAGTGCTAATAAATATATATATATATATATATATATATATATATATATAAAATAGCACTGAGTTTAAAATGGATGAGTGTGTGTGGTTTTGGCTCACATGCCAAACCACACACACACACATACACATATATATATATATATATATATATATATATATATATATATATATATTAGCACTGTTAACCCTGAAAATTTGTTTTATAATGTTGTGGAGCTTGTTGATAATTTTCTTCCAATTGAGTTTAAAATCTAGCTTTTTTTTAGGGGCTGCATGAAGTTAGCCAATCAGTGGGCGTTTACATTGAAGTCTTAAAAGGCCAGATGGCTTAAAACTGAGCATTTCAGACAAAGGGCCAGAGACAGGGAGAAAAATTATAATATATTATTAAATTATGACTGTTTTGGTGTAAAAATAAATAAAATTACTGACATTATAAGTGGACCTCAGGGAAGATAATAAAAGTTTATGATTATATATATATATATATATATATATATATATATATACACACACACACACACACACACACACACACACCCCTTTATGCAATTTTCTTCAGTAATAAGAAATAAAAACATAGGAATATTACAGAATTGATGTACTGGTCAGGAGGCAAGATTAATTGAGTTAATTTTTTTATATAATTAAATCACACTAAATGATCAGTTAAATCAACAGCCATACTCTCAATAGAAGTAAACCAGCGAGACTGGAAATACTTGTTGTGCATTCACTGTAACAGAGCAACTTTTTTGACTACTCTGATGGCTGCACTCAGACAGGTCACAGCCCTTTATACTACTGTTCCGATCGGCTCTAAACTGCTGAGTTTATGGCTGTACCCTCTGTGTGGCTTTATCAACAACATTGTCGGCTGGGAGCTACTGATCCTCCAGACAGAGAACAATGACAAACTTCCTGCTGTCTAATCTTCCCTCTGAACTACTGCTGTAGAGCTATACTAGAGTACACTCAATGAACCATAAAATCCTAACTCATCACCAATATCCTGATAAAATCAAAGGAGAAAACAGAAGAGGAGCATTATTGTCTTTAAGCAGGGCCATAGCTAGTGGGGTGAAAGGTGGTAACAATTCTAGGGGCCCAAAGGTCCAGGGGGCCCCACAACAAACTGTATTTTTTGAGAGAATCTAACTTTCCGTACCATTAGGTGGCGGTAGTCTTTATTTGTTACTCAAAACGGGAAACCGGAAGAGATAGTGACTGCTGGTATACAAAACATATACAAAGCAGCGCTTGCTTACCATCTCATGAATCATGTCGATTAATTCGTCTTCACTTGCCTCGTTCCAGACAGCCATGTAGTTTGAAAATATTTGTGTTTTGGAATGAGAAATGCGAAGAAATGAGAAGAGCGTTCTGTGTGTTCCCATTTGACTTGACAAGCCGACCGTCGGCTTGATGTGTCAGGGCCTATACAGCCAGGGGGCCCAGATTACCTTTCTATGGCCCTGTCTTGAAGTCAATGCTGAAGACTCCGGAGTAAATGGGTAACAGTAAATTTACATATACATTTAGTCATTTAGCAGACGCTTTAATCCCAAGGGACTAAATTTGTGTAAAGGCTAATTTATAATTAATATAATTATATATAATATAATTTTATTTTTAGTTTGCCTGAAAATGATGACGAAAAATACACTGATCATTTTGTTCTTCAAAAGGTATTAATTTGGCTATATTTGTTGCGTTTGTGTATATCCCTGAAATTCTTGATGTGGAGAACTAAGCCAAGTCGAAGATAGTTTATGATTGGTTAATACTAATTGTGGGCATGGTTTGGATGTGACATTATTTATGTTTTTATTCTACAAAAAACTCACACACTTTCGTACCTCAAATGTAAATTTTGAAGCCACTGTGTGATTTCTTTAAGTATTCAATTCAATACTGCTTCAAAATTCACGTTTGAGGTACAAAAGTGTGCAATTTATTTTATAGAACAAAACGTCCATATATCATTGTGGCAGGGTGGAGGGCGGGCCGGGGCCGGGTCGTGATCCTACACACCTGGTCCCGGGTTTTGGCACCACTGCAGTCGACCTTTATCCCTCTCGGAGGCTTGATTAGCCAAATACGGGACCGGGTGTGTAGGATCACGACCCGGCCCTGCCCTGCCACAATCATCAACTAATGTTTACCATAGACCTTATTTTACTCATAAATTGAAAAGCCCCATTATAAAAAACCCTAGCGAAATCCTTAGGGAACTCATGGTGAATTCTCTTTCGGGTTTTTGGACTACAACCTGAACAGCTCTATAAATTTCAGTTACAGATTCCATTGTAGAAATGTCCTATTCACAGTCAGCCATGATCAACTTAATCCAGGAGTGAAAGTGTCCAATAACAGGGCAGTTACTAATGGGGATTGTCCAATGTAAGGTACAGTTCGACTTGATTCTGCTTGCTTTTTGGGGTGTTTTCAACTGTGGATAGTACCTGGTACTTTTTTTTTTTTAGTACCACCTCGGTCGAGGTTCCAAGCGAGCCGAGCCGATACTAAATGTGACGTCAAAACCCTGCAGATCACTGATTGACCAGAAAGAATTGTCACAACCAGCGTCACTGGATTTGCAACACGGGACATCAACCCGCTAGTTTTAAAGTTAGCAACAGAGATATCAGTATCATTTGTTCACGCGACTTTCATATTGTAAAAAGAAATGGCTGTGCGCAAAACCACACCATGGTGAATAAACGAGGTGCAGACGTTCCTCTCGTTAGCGATGAACAAAACAACGTGAAACGAAAAAGTCTTTCAGGAAGTTTCTCAGCTTTTGGCCACACACGGCTACACCGGACCTACCAACAGTGTAGGGAAAAAAGTTACAAAAACTTAAGTGACTAAAGAACCATCAAGGACCACAACAGCCGGAGTGGTTCAAACAGAAGAAAGTGGAATGGTTCGACCAAATGGACGCTATCTATGGCAATAGACGAGCAATGGGAGGGAGAGTGCCCTGAACTCGGCCACGGCTTTGTTGGAGTCCAAGATGGAGGATGGTACATTTTGTTACGTTAACTCCATATTCTAATTTAAAGCTTCACTTTATTTAGTTGACCAGTTACTGGAAAGCTTGCTTCTAAAACAACCAGGCCAATTTAACCATTACACTTGTGTAAAATCACCATGCAACACCTGCTTTATGCAGCACAATGAGCTAGTAGCTAACAGCTAGCGGTCGCGTTACTGTTTATGGAAAGTATTACATTACATTTACATTTATTACATTTATGCATTTGGCAGGCGCTTTTTATCCAAAGCAACTTACAGAGCCCTTATTACAGGGACAATCCCCCTGGAGCAACCTGGAGTGCCAACACTTAAGTGCCTTGCTCAAGGACACAATGGTGGTGGCTGTGGGGCTCGAACCAGGGTCCTTCTGATTACCAGATTACCAGTTATATGCTTAGACCACTACACCACCACCACTCCAGTATTGTTTGTTGCATTTAAGCTGGCATGGCAGTAGAGGCTGCACAACTATGACGATCAACCTATAATCCCACCCAAGTTATACCACGTATAATCCAACTGTAACGTGCAGTGGAAAAGTGCCATAAGATTAAGTGAGTAGTATTCAATTGGTCATGTGATCTAAACATGGCAGTCCCCATGAGGAAACCCTCTCCATATAGAACACAACAGCTATTATAGGCTTACTGATATGACTGGAGTCTTCATCTAATGTGAGTAGTCATGATTTTACAGGTACATTTACAGGTTTTTCAGAGTATAACTATTTTTATGATGAAAAGTACTGAGTGCACATTTAAAACATTGCCATGCTTAGTATAAATGCAAGCTTTGTTTGCCTAGGCAAAAGGGTTCTTTAGTTAGTTTAGGACACAATACTAAACTAGTATTAGACTATTGCACAAGCGATGATTGGGCTGAAATAATCCACAACCACTTGGATTTGAGTCAGCTCAAACTCAGTCAACTGTGATTTGCCAACTGGACTGTGGACAACATTATTGTCCATGTGGACAATATGCCCCAACAACAGAAGACAGACCAATGTATAGACAACAGGAGAGTATCTAAATTATCAAAACTGTTAAGGCAAGTTAGAGAGTTACTTCTTTCAATATTTGATCATATTAATCCTGCACCAGCTTAAAAAGTGTAACACTGCTTACAGAATAAATCAATGTAGCAAAGGCCCACTGGTAGCTGTTTATATGACAACAAATGCCCTTATGTTCTGCTTCATAAACTTTGAAAAGGTAAATCCAATGTAACAATATTCACACTGACATTTTCATGTAAATACAACAATCCTAGCACTCACAAATGACAGTTGCTTGACAGGTGACTTTCTTGTGTTCTGTTGGCACATCAAGTAATACGCTCAGAGTTGCCCATGTCTGTCATCGTCAGACCCTCAGAAATCCTAGTTTTGCCTTTTACAAGCTGGCCAATGTCTATTTATGCTGCCTTTTTTTGCAATGAAAATGCACAGCTTTATGAATGTTATGAGACGTAAGATGTCAGTCACTTCTTACTGGCATTGAAGCATATTCTATTTCTCTAACCTATCAATCAAATCAAATCACTTTATTGTAACACTACCATGTAAACAAGTGCAACAGTAGGTGAAAGTCTTCTACAATAGGTTAAAGTCTTGTGTTGAATCATAGCCCTGCGTTGAAGTTTAAAAACAAAATCACCTTTCTAGTGTATTACTGTATTAAGCATAACCTCATTCAGAGTTGTTACTTTTGTCTTTCGGTGAACTTAAAGCGGTAGTACTGTATATAATACACATGAGCCAGTAAAGTTCGTTAAGCCTGTATCTGTTGGCATGGCAAATAAATTGGCATTTATGGTGAAGGGAAGGAAATATTTACCAAAGTCACGGAAATTAAGCTTTTGAGAAAGTGAGAGATTAAATGGGACACGGAAGGGCACTCTATTTCTAAACAAATATGTTAACAACTTATCATGTTAAAGTAAAATACATGTTTTTCTGAGACAGCTAACTCCTTTTTTCATGCAAAATCCTGAATTTTAAAAGTTGTAGACATAAATGTACATTTTGAAACAAATACACTCAATAACCCAACCTTCTAAACTAACTCTAAACATGCACACATTTACGCTTTAAATTGAAAGCTCTTAAGTCCATGTTTCTATAAAAATAATTTTAATTAATGCAAAAAAAATATGATTGAATCAGAGAGAGAGAGAAGAGTGTGTGTGAGTGAGAAAGAGAGAGAGAAAGAGAGAGAGAGAAGTTATAGTTTTGTTTCATTCTTAACCTGGCACCTTATTTTAATTATATTTGTATTGTGATTTGTTACTGTTTATTATTATTATTATTATTATTATTTGTCTTGTCATTATCTGTTTTGTGTATTAATGCTTTGGCAATATTGTATGTAAACACAAATATGTCAATAAAAGTAGGCCTACTTCAAATTGAAAATTGAAATTGAAAAATGAGAGATTCATACTGCGCTCGACGTCTTTCACCGTTATTATGACGTAATGATCTCATCACAGCGGACTTCCTGGCAGAAGCGTGGTCACCCCAAAACAATGAAACTACCCTTCAATGGTAATACAGCCTCACAAGAAAAACATTTAATGTTCACTAAGAAAAGTCTGTGTCGTTAGCAACCCAGTGGAAATGATGCTTTAAAGCAGTAAGCCATAAACTCCCCTCATTCCAGTCTCTCGTTTTCTTTCTTTGAGATGAACGGAAAGATTATGCGCTCGCCGAGATGTTCTACGCTTCCGCAACAACTCAAAAACTCTAGACAAAATAACAACAAAAAAACTTTGTTCTTACTGTCGTCAGGAGGGGTTTCATCTGTTCACTGCTGTCTTCCTCCATTTGTTAAAATTGTGTAGTTCTTCCGTCCCTCGCCGAAGACTGATTTGAATATGATTTTTCGAAATGCCCCTTCGCTCGTGTCACAGCCACTGATAGCTACGAATGGTGTTTTTACATATATTAGGGCTTGGCAAATCCCGCCTTTTACTAGATTGACAGGTGATTCCATCCGTTCACTCGTCGGCAACCGGCTTTTACTAGCCAATTAAATCGTCAGAACGACGCTTTGATATGAATACCAAAAGTGTGTGTGTGTGTGTGTGTGTGTGTGTGTGTGTGTGTGTGTGTGTGTGTGTGTGCGTGTGCGTGTGTGTGTGTGTGTGTGTGTGTGTATGAGCGTGTATTTATCACTTTGTGGGTACCAGATGTCCCCATAAGGACATTTTGTCGGTCCCCATGAGGAAAACAGCTTATAAATCATACTAAAATATGTTTTTTGAAAATGTAAAAATGCAGAATGTTTTCTGTGAGGGTTAGGTTTAGGGGTAGGGTTAGGTTTAGGGGATAGAATATAAAGTTTGTACAGTATAAAAACCATTATGTCTATGGAAAGTCCCCATAAAACATGGAAACACAAAATTTATGTGTGTGTGTGTGTGTGTGTGTGTGTGTGTGTGTGTGTGTGTGTGTGCGCGCGTGTGTGTGCAAGAAGTGGGTTATTTGGCATAATGTGTTATAGGATGAGATGAACAAATCAGGACATCAATGGATAGACTACATGTCTCCAGGCCAACCCAATAATCCTCAACATAAAAAGATTGATTTCCTTGGAAACACTTTATAAAAACATTATTTAAAAAATAACAAAGCATTAGCTAAGACACTGTCTTATGCTATCAGATCATTAGTTAATGTTAATTCAAATAGTCTGAAATGTCATGAAATGTATTTATTAATAATAATAATAATAATAATAATGATAATTGTATTTATACTGTATAGTGCCTTTTCAAAGCTCAAAGACAGTTTACAATCTATCAAATTAATGCAGGAACAAAGTGTAGCACAACAGGCAGTACAAATTAAAGAATAGTATCAACTCAATAATAATGTCAGAGAAAACAAGTACTTATATTTTAACTTATTTTTTATTCTAATTGTTTTTATTATTATTATAGTATTTTTTTATTTTCTCCATGAACTTCCTTGCAGTATATTCAACTCTGGATTTACAGAATAAGGTGTTTCACAAATAACATATATATGTTATTATATCTATCTATCTATCTATCTATCTATCTATCTATCTATCTATCTATCTATCTATCTATCTATCTATCTATCTATCTATACACACAAACATATTTATTTATTTTACTATCACAACTTGAAAATGTTGCTATAAAAAGGAAAATTCCTTTTTTTTTTTTTCTGTTCCCAAATTATATGACAATGGTCAAATTTATTATTAAAATATTTATTTTTATATTTTGAATATCGATAGCCTTGTGTACCTCAACATGGGGAAATAGTTAGACAGCAATAGTTAGATCAAAGCAAAATTTGTCACCATATCCAAACTCATTTTTAAGCTAAATTTGGTGATATGTAAGTAAATAAAATGTAAACTTTTCTGTTTTTTTCAATCACTTTTGACTTTTCATAACATCAAGTATTCTATAATGATTCTATAATATTCTATAACTCCATCATGATCAGTGAAATCAAACTTTTCACATCCTTTGCAAAAATATACTCACCCTGTTGTTTCAAATACTCCATCTTGTCTCTCAATTAATGAGGTCATAAAAACAAAATCGTGTTTAAAATTTTTTTAGATGTAGTAGTAGCCTATATAGTAGCCTAGGTGTATATTGTGGGACGCTGTTGTCTCTGCTTGATAAGTCATGTTGAGTCATTTGACCTAGTTAGTCATGGTATGAGAGACCTGGCTCTTCGAATGGCCTCTTGTTGTCTCATGAATGAATTACAAGATTGTAATTTCATTTTCACATTATAGCTCTTTTGTTACAGTACTGCTAGTCACATCACCGTTTCAATCCCTACAGAAGGATGCCCTCTTGTGGACTTGTGGAATGATCTAAGATAGATGGAGGGAGTTATAAAAAGTGATGTCACCCGATTTTGTGTATGTTCCAGCTTTAAAATATAGATTATTACCATAATGTAGACCATTTTGGATAGACTTGATGTTAGGTTAATTGTATTCCACTTTTTTAAAGAAGCAGTTCAGTTGTAAAATGTATATCCATGCATTATATTAATTAAATTATATGATATATATATATATATATATATATATACATAATTTTTTAACCACTCCACATATTTAATATTTGCAAACTATAGTTTTGGCAAGTTGTTTAGGACATATACTTTGTGCAAGACACAAGTCATTTTTCCAAAAATTGTTTAAGACAGATTGTTTCACTTTTTATTGACTATATCACAATTCCAGTGGGTCAGAAGTTTACATACACTAAGATAACTGTGCCTTTAAGCAGCTTGGAAAACTCCAGAAAATTACATACTGTTACAAATTACAAATACATACTGTATCCTGAAGTTACCAGAACCTGCCAGCTCTGGTCCTGCCCGATGTCCTACTCCCACTACTATGTGTCGCTAAGTAATTACTGCTAACTGCAGCTTATGTCAGCCAGGCATCACAGAAGTCTGCTGCGATTGACATTACAGAACATGAACTGGTGCCAACTCCAACTGTAAGACATGGGATACTTCACTGTCCACTGCCTGAACCTTGATTTAAGTATGGACTTTGGCCAAATGAATCGCCACAAGCTTCCAGTTAGACAGCGGTGCACCAAACTAACCTCTGCCTGAATCATCTTGGCCACAGGATGGACTATAAAACTTAAAATGGATAACATAAATAGAAAACAAAATTGCCAACTAATGCCTTCATCTGCCAAATAAAGGACAATGAATCTGTGTGCACATTTGCAGTTAGTTCAGGATGGACTTATAGTCATTAATCTTTCAGTTCATACAAAATCGTTTTGTTTAAACATTGGCCACCAACATCTACTTAGTTTAATTATATAAACCATGACTTGTACTACACATAGAAAATTAATATTGGCATTATAGTCATGTTGTTTTGCCAGCATAATTCTCCCGAAGTTATTTTTCTCTATTAACTACAATGCATCTTTGGAGCTTTGTGTTCCTTGCCAACAGTTGCCTTTTGACTGTTGACGAGGGGACTTAAGACAAATGTTGAAATGGTAAATTGGTAAATTGGTCAGCAGCCATATCACCCTGCAGCTCTTGCCTGTTGCCCACTAAAGCTAAGCAGGGTTGAGGCTGGCCAGTATCTGGATGGGAGAACTGCTGGGGAAAATTAAGGTTACTGCTGGAAGTGGTATTAGGGAGGCAAGCAGGGGGTGTTCACCCTGTGGTCTGTGTTGGTCCTAATGCCCCACTATACTTTAAAAAAAGCACTGTATTTTGGATGAGATGTTAAACTGAGGTCCTGACTCTCTGTGGTCATTAAAAATCCCAGGGCACTTCTTCTAAAGAATAGGGGTATAACCCCTGTGTCCTGGCCAAATTCCCTCCATTGACCCTTATCTATCATGGCCTCCTAATAATCTCCATCCCTGAATTGGCTACATCAGAATCAGAATCAGCTTTATTGCCAAGTATGCTTACACATACAAGGAATTTGTCTTGGTGACAGGAGCTTCCAGTCTACAACAATACAAACAATACCAAAAACAGCAGCAAGACATAGGTAATTAAAAACAAAAAAGAAAACAAAATAAATAATTATACGTACATACACTCACCTTCATACACACCCACATACACACACGTAGTGCAAATCTAATACAGTCTGTTATATAGAGAACAAAAAACAGTATAAATGTACAGAGCAATGTAAGTAATGGCAGAAGTGGATATGTTGGATAATATAAATTAAAATTAAACTGTGTATTGCACATCATTATTGCTCAATGGGGCAATTTAATTGTTCATTAGATGGATGGCCTGAGGGAAAAAACTGTTCCTGTGTCTGACGGTTCTGGTGTTCAGAGCTCTGAAGCGCCGGCCAGAAGGCAACAGTTCAAAAAGGTAGTGGGCAGGGTGAGTGGGATTCAGAGTGATTTTACCAGCCCTTTTCTTCACTCTGGAAGTGTATAGTTCTTGAAGGGGGGCAGGGGCAACCAATAATCCTCTCAGCAGACCGAACTGTCCTTTGTAGTCTTCTAATGTCTGATTTCGTAGCTGCACCAAACCAGACAGTTATTGAAGTGCAGAGGACAGACTCAATGACTGCTGAATAGAACTGTTTCAGCAGCACTGGTGGCAGGTTGAACTTCCTCAGCTGGCGAAGGAAGTTAAACCTCTGCTGGGCCTTTTTCACAATGGAGTCGATGTGTATCTCCCACTTCAGGTCCTGTGAGATGCCCTGTCCGTCAGAATGGTAATCCACTGACAGGTAGAGGTGGGAACAGGGAGTTAGTTGGTTTAACTTATTCCGGAGTATATCTGGTATGATTGTGTTGAAAGCCGAGCTGAATTCCACAAAAAGGATCCTTATATATGTCCCCGGTCTGTCCAGGTGTTGCAGGATGTGATGCAAACCCATGTTGACTGCATCATCCACAGACCTGTTTGCTCGATAAGCAAATTGAAGGGGGTCCAGAAAGGGTCCAGTGATGTCCTTCAGGTGGGCCAATACCAGTCTCGCAAATGACTTCATGACCACAGATATCAGGGCGACAGGTGGTCATGACAGGTGGTCATGACTCTACTGTCCTCTCCGCCAATAGCTAGTGTGTGGTGAGTGTTCTGGTGCACTATGGCTGCCGTTGCATTATCCAGGTGGATGCTGCACACTGATGGTTGTTAAGGAGAGTCCCCCTATACTATGTAGGGTGCCTAGAAAAGCAATATATAAATGTAAGGAATAATTATTATTATTATTTTTGAGGCATAATCTATAATCATGTTTTTAATCAAATCGCACTATAAATACTGTAAGACATTACAGACAATATAAAAACTAATTTCTTCAGAATTTAGAATATTTTCTTCAGATGCTGATAATTTGAACTGTAAGGCAGTGATTTTTCACTACAGTGGTTCGAGCAGTAGGATTGCCGAGAAGTCTAAAGAAATGTTAACAGCATGATAATATAAAACCTTCTGCTACTTATACCAATGACAGAATATGCGCAGTTAAAATAGCTAATAATGTGGGAGAGCATTGTTTAGGTCCATACTATGACCTTTTTGTAATGCAATATAAAAGTATGCAGTTTTTTACTGCGAGAGAGACATGGATTAAAAGAAAAGTTTAATAACAGTTTAGCCTTACAATGTTAAAGTAGATGGTTACAATTTAGACATAATTGTTACAAAATGGATGTATGAAATATGTATGTGAAATCAGTATGCATACTACATGAATGAAAGAGAATGGAGGATAGAAAGAGTAAGTGAAGGTAGAGAGAGAGATGCCATTGAGAGCTAGAGTCTAGGCCAGATGGTCTTTAACTCAGTCACCCAAGAGCAGAGCCCAAAGAGAAGAGACAGAGAAAAGATTGAGAGGAAGAGGCAAAAAGAGCCCAGAGCACAAGTTACAATCTTGTTTTATCCTTCCCTTGACCATGTGACCACAAACAGACCTGATCCATTTGAACTGACCAATCAGCAGTCCACCTTCAAACCCCCACTGTATTCAAGTTGCTACCATTTACAGAGTCCCAGTACATAACACCTCAGCCAGTAGGCTGATAGATCACTATCAGCACTCTCTGGAATGCAAGAAGACAGTTTTCACAATGGAATAAGGGTTGTAACATAGAAATGAATTTCTTGTTCATTTTCAATCCTACAGAACAGATTGTAAATTGAGGGCAGAAATGTTGCTACATATTGTATGTATTCTGTACACCTTTCCTCTGTCTCTCTGTGTTTCTGCGTTAGACCAAAGCGTAGTGAGGCAGCTTTAATAGAGTGACTGTGCAAGCCGTGTGCAGTATATATGTCTTGAAACCTTCTCATTATTTGCTCATTGTTTTGTTGGTGACTGTGATAATTGCATAAATGTACTGTGTGGAAGGTTGGTTTGTGAGTTCACATTCATACTGTATAATCTTTGGTTGTTATAAAGATTTTACAGAAACAGTTTTGGTTTGCAATGAAGGTACTCAAGCATGAGACTCAATCTCTAAGTTTCACCTGTGCAGATCTTATGTACATTGTCAATAAACTTGCTCCTCCCCAACTCTTGTTTGGATCATCATAAAGTAGTTATGTTACTATGTTACTGTACCCTAACTAAATCCTTATCTTTGGGTTGTACTTTTAGTTGCTCTGTTTTATAAGACTACAAACTAAATCAACCATTTCCACCCAAATTGCATGTGTCATCTGAGCAACTTTTCAAGCTAATCTTGATTTTCAGCTCTGAGATGTAAACAGTGATAATGGGTCCCCACCACTGAATAATCTTTGGCTGACAGGAAAAAGAAAGCATGCTGTTAACATGTTTCTCACAGTGTTTTAAACCCTAAAAAGGTAAAGAGAAGTGTTTATAACTAATAAAATACATTGTAGTGCATAATCTTCCTGTCTGTAATGCTGATACAGGATATGACTCTCTTTATTTTTGTGGTAAGTGACATTCTGGTCTTCATCTTCTCTGTGATCATTGCCTCATATTTCTGTGACTGCTTCAGGACAAAGGTAAAACTCATCGAGTTTCATTCAAAGATTCCCATCTAGAAAAAGTTGTGTGCTCATGTGTCAAACATTTGTGTCCGCCACCATTTGACACTCCGACTCTCAATATTGTCCTTGTGGGACAATAAGGCTATCTGTACTTTCACCAAATCACAATCCAGTGATTAATATGAAAATGGCAGATTGTCTTGGAAACACTGTGTATAATGGATTTTATTAATAACATAAAAAAAATCACAGACCATTCTGATTTGGTCCGTTTTGGTCCGTTTACGAATATGAAAAGACATTAGGATGTCAGCCTCTGGTATTTGTGCAGTGATTCTAAATTGTTAAAGCCCCTTCTCACCCGAGACACTGCAGATAAAACAATTATAACAAAATATATTTTATATATATATATATATATATATATATATATATATATATATATATATATATATATATATATATACATGTATTATAAGTTTACATGTATTATAAGTATAAAAATAGATGACATATGAGTTGCACACGTATAGTAAAAAATTAAAACAGCATAATTTTTTCATGTCAATAGATGAATTGTGATCACATTGATGTGTAATAAAGGTTAAGCATTGGCTCTGTTCTCTACCTCTCAAACAAGACCTGACATGGTCAGTTATATGAACACAGATGTGCCTTACGTGACTGTCAGCAATTTTATTCTTCTGTGCTAACAAAGCCCTTCTGCACTTCCATCAAACTATGATCCTGTCTCATTACCTCCACCAAACTACAATCAAGTCTCAACTGCACCTCCACCAAAATATAATACAGTCTCCAGTGCACCTCCACCAAATACAGTATGTCCAGGATAATTTGCACCAACACCAAACTATGTGGTAATTAAGGTAAATTTTGAGTAACCAGAAGAAATCATAGAATTCAGATGTAGAATATACTGTAAATCACCTTACATTTAATGCTTTCTGTTCATTACAGACCTTGATCAAACCAGTGATGTCTGTCATGAGAAAATTATGCCCCCAAAACTATTTGTATCTTCGTTTCAATTGCATGGCATAAAACTAACAAAAAGCTGCAATGTGTTTTACAGCTCTGACCCACTGTGAGCTGCTATTGAATTATGAGCAATGTTCAGAGCCATCTGTACCTTCTGTTCCAGAGTCGAAGACTGGACAACCAGATGATGAACCAGATCTCAGCCAAGAAATATAGTTTCTATACCCTTGAATAGAAATAGAGCTTTTACTCCCTATACAACAGTTATTTCCAGTCAACTTATTTGATTGATCAAAGGGTATTCAAAGAAGAGTGCTTTGCTTATATAATGTAAAACAGCACTGAAATGTTGCACTGTTTGACCCATAAGTCTGCTTGTCTCTGTTCTACATAGAAGTCCATTGCTTGATTCTGCTTTGGCTTATTTTGGAACTATTTTCATTGGCAGAGCAAACGTAAACAAAAACAAAATATTAACAAAATAGCTTTTCATTTTGTGTTTGAAATGTCTGCTTCTTGAATATTAACTTCTTGTGTAGAACTGTTATTTATAAGCAATAACCCAATCATATTTAAAACAGTTGCATATTTTAAACATTTATTGATGCTGTGATGCTGTAGGCTTCCATTATAAGTTCATTACTGTGCATACTGTACTTTTGTTTCTAATAATCAAATATGTTGTGTTTTAGTTTGACATTTATGACATTTTCGAGAGAAAAGATAAAAGTTATCACTGCATACTGGAATAGGCTACTCATCCCAAACATTTTCTATGCATATTTCTCTTACCCTGAGGAGGTTGTCTTCCTGTGATTGTGTTGCTGATGGTGGAGTCTCATAAACTTCTTCTGACCTAACAAAAAACCCAGCCAGAGAAAAATAAACAAATGGATGAAAGAGAAAATGAAATTAAAAGATCTAATACAAGTGCAACATCAACATCAAGGTAAAGCAATCTCTTAATGTAGTGATTATTTTCTTCAGAATGTATATAGTTCTGTTACAAAATGCTACAATGTTACATATTTAATATTTGTGAAATAGGTGTGACAATGCTAACTATATATAACAAGTTACTTAAAACCAAAACATCTCTTTATTTGCTCAATGTTACTGAAGTCACTTCACTAACTGTAATTTTTTATAAATAAATAGTGTGAAAAGTTTTGTGATTAAAAACGCCTTAAACAAATAATAAGCTAAATAATATATTTTTTTGTTTAACCATCTTTACATTAATTTACATATAAATAATCAAACCACAAAATGATGACTTTTTGGATAAATTTTCTGTTACAAGGTAATTTCTTTGAAGCTACTTTGAAATGATCTGTGATGTGAAAGTCTATATAAATAAAAATTACTTGACTTGAGTATTAAATAAACATGTTCATCTTTTTTGGAAAGCCATTCAATCAACACTAACCAAACTAAACCCTTAGCAGTAGGTTGTAAGCTACTGTGAGATGCTGTGGATAAAAAGTGTTTTGTAAAGAACCAACTAAATAAATCACCAATTTCTGTCCTCGTGTTCTCATTAGCTACTCATATGTCCTCTTATAATGAAAGTGAAATGCTGGTTCCCATCATTGAGACTTCTTTGGCTGACTGGAAAGAGAATGCAGTAAATGCATTGTATTAACACATATCTCTCTCTCTCGATGTGTTTAAAGATGGCAAGATGCCACCTACATGGGAAGTCCACGTTCCTAAAGATAAGGCCAAAGATATTTGGGGTAAATCAAACTGATCCATTTCAAGTGCTTCTAAGTATTAAGTATTGATGTTTTCAGGGTGATGAAAAAATATACACTATCTCTTCTTTTTATCTTACAGGTTATGGAAATGTTGATAGGTTTTGTGGCTATTTTCTTATCAGTCGTCAGTGGTTTTGTAAGTCTTTCATTCATTTTCACATCAGAACAACATTCTACAGTGATTTTGAAATCCTAAACAATATTTATTTTCTTCACTGTAGTCAATTTTAACTGGAGCTGTAACGCTTTCAGCTGCTTGCATACGTAACAAGTGTCTGGTTAGTCGGGATATAGCTTTAAGTATTTTACATTTACATTTATTTAATTTAGTCTTTTTAATGATAGCAATAGTAAAGAGTAAAATGCATTATGCTTACATAAGTGGCATTTATTTATTTATTTTACCATGTTTCCTAAGCAGATTTGTCTTATTTCAGGTGAGAACCTCTCAAATAATGAACTATCTCAGTGCAATAACAACTGCTATTTCGCTCCCTGTTCACTGTCAACATGAGGTAAGTGCCATATACAGTAAATTTCCTATAAAATCTAAAAATGACTTGTAGCCGTGTACTTAACAGAACCAAACTTACAAGAAAAAGCTTAAATCTGATCAACAGGCTAAATGTTTTTTTCAAATAGCACATTGTAAACAAGCTTTAGGTAACCTAAAATGTGCTTCATGTAGTAACATCTAAATTAACTGGATTAATTTAAAGTTATTAAAAACTATTATTTAATACAGCTGAATTAATCTGACTATATTAGGTTACAACAATAATGTTTTTGTTAGATCTGGTAGAAACTGCTCCACAGCATAAACTAACGACTGTAAATATTCAATTTAACAGTGCAGTAGCCCAATTATTCCAGTTTATACTCGTATGTTCTTCACTGGTTAGATCGACCATGTGCAGTTTCTGACAATTTCTTTAAGATAAATATTAATAACAACTAATAAAAAGCATTTTAACTCATAATTGCCCTGTCTCTAATACTGACTCAGGGTGTGACTCTCTATATCCTTGTGATCTGCGATGGTCTGGTCTTCATTCTCTCTGTGATTGTCGCTTCAACTGCCTGCCGTTGTCACTGCTACAGACCAAGAAAACACACTCATCGAGAGGTTAAAACATTCTCATCATTACCTGCTAAAAAAGATCAAGTGAGATCAAATGGATGTAAAATATACATGCTGTGTTGTTTATGTTCTGCAGTTAAGACTGGCTCGCAGGCAAGACCATGAAGAGATCAGTCACATAAACATCTCTGGGCCTCCCGTGACTGTCAACAATTATATATTTTTGGCCCAACCAAACACTGCTGCAATTCCAACAGTTTTTTGTTCAGTCCAGGACATGCTGCCACCAGCACACGGTCCAGCCTCTACTAGAATATGAGGTAGTTATGAGTAATTTTGGGCAACATAAAGAAATCAGGAACTATAGATACAACCATGAATTAAAACAATTTGCCATTAGAAGATAATCTTCAAACTGATCTAATTTCAATTGAGAAAAAGTTCAAGTGTGAGTTGTTTTTGCAGTATGAACAACCTTCACAGGCCACTGTACCTTTTGTTTTAGACCTGACAACTGGAGGAAATAAGACGAAGCAGATATCAACCCAAACCCAAAATTGGTATATGTCTCATCACTGTCATGACTGCTATGTTGCTCGGAACTGCACACAAGACTTTCACCTACTGTTGCACTTTTGTATATGGTCGTGTGACAATAAAAGTGATTTGAAACCCCATATGAGTCTGACCTAGAATATATACTTCAAGATATGTGTTGCATATCCCAGATTTGTAACCAGTAGACCTTTTGATCCAAAGCTTTTATAATATTATAACAGTTTCCTCATGTTTAGGTGTTTGTCTAAAAGGTTCAATGACATTAGAGCAGTGCTGTGATTTCAGTTACTGCGCAGCCACCACCTGTGATCACTCCTAAATACATTTTTTAACATGTTTTTGACAACTTTATTTACTTCTTGAACACTTCTAGGAAGGATCTTTTAAAAGACAGAGTGTATTTGTTGATCTTTATGGCAATATTTATAAAACTCTTTATAACACACAACAAAATATTAGGTAAGTTGTGAATTGTTTGAAACCTAACAGTGATTTTGCCATTGTGACTTCACCACAGGTGGATTAGAACCTACATGAATCCTTGTTAAGATGTTAAGATGTTGTTTTATTGTTTTAACCTCTCTCTGGCACATTGGTATATTGTATACCATGGTTCTTATTACCATATTTGAACATCATTGCATTTTATAAAAGAATACCATGGCGTAACACGTCCCAAAACATGTTATTATCTTTGTAGGCTGGTTCTTTTTAATGTAAAGATCAGCTTTTACATATTCTGTCACCATAGCTTTACCTGACTCTCTAAAATCTTCATGTCAAGAATTCCATTCTCATGTTGTTCTGTTATGTGTGCAGTATCCATATGATCCAGCAAAGGGCGCAACAAGACAATATAACTCTGGAGATGAACTTTTGTGCCATAAATAGGCCATATGAATACGTTGGCTTTTGTGTGGTATGGCATAGGTGTAACTCTCAGTTTAAACTGGACCTGAGTGACACAACCGACCCAGAAAATCTCAATCTTTTCAACCTTAAAGTTTGTTTGAGTCCTTTAAGGCAATAATGAAAACATGGACTGATATCAGGAAAAATATTGCAGGTAAAAGTGAAATTCATAATTGTTCTTCAGTTGTCTCCACGGAATGATTAGCCCATACTGTAGATTTGATTAATATGTTTCTGATTTAATACTATCAGACGTTGGGTCTGTAAATTAAAATGAACAATTTCTCATCCTAATTTTGTGTTCAGTTTTAAAGGGAGTAGGCCTACTGAGTTATCCAGAAAACAGCTGTGAATGTTTTTCTCTTTTTCAGTGTTGTTGCTTTATTAATATTCCCTATACACATTTATATTAATCATATTTGCATTCTAATGGACTGTGGTTACATATGCAATATATTAGATACCGTGTGCCCCTTTGTTTTTCCTTGTTATTTTTAAAACATTATAAGTGAATCTGGACTTTATATGCATCAAACGATCATGTCTTGTGCATGCACTCTTTATACGTACAGCATGGTATAACCATAACAAATAAAAAATATTTGTTCTGCATAAAGTGAGATTTTGTCCAATATATAGCTTGAATGCAGCAAGCGATGTCGAAAATGTTATCTGCAACCACTAATCTAGAATCTTTTTTTTTTTTTTTACGTTTCACTTCTCGTTAAGGTGTTCACTTGGCTTTGGGAAATTGACCAGCTGTTATGTGTCACTTTATTCTGAAGCAGAAATCGAAAGCAACAGGCGGTCGATGAAGTGAGATAATCCGTAATGAAATTCTCTGTGTGAGAGCGGAAATCTTTACCAATCAAATGATCAGTTGTAGCCTACAATAGAGGCATAAAAGCAGAATTCTCCGCCTGCAAATTAGGACACACTGATCTGAAAGATCATACATGTTTATTGGTTTTGTGTGTGTAAGCCGGGATTCAAGAAAAACTGCTTATTACTGCCAACATACCTATTATTAGACAATTGAGGGTGCTCAACCCCAGAGAATCGGACCAGCATAGCTGGCAACTGCACTAACATGATGGCAAAACAACAAGATATATTACTTATCTGTTTTTATCGAATAGTAGCATACTAGCTCATCTTTTGCTACACTACATCGCGTAGCACATCCTCGTGCTCTCTGGCAATGTGACGTGTACGAGTCTCTCAACACGCTTTCGACTTCTTCGTTCTTTGATTTATACTGTGCATTTATTGAAGTTATAAGGTTTGCGACATCACTAAAACAATGTTAGAGCTTCCTAACCTCAGGCCTATTGCTTATTTAGCAGATTCACAAACCAGCATATCTTTCCTTTTCACCTTAAAAGCTTATTTAGGGTTTATCGTTCATTATCAATAATGGTGTGCTATGATGGTCAACGGCGTTTAACAACGATAGTTTTTAACTTTACATCATCTACAATGTGCAGAATTATCTGATGTTCATGACAAACAAAATTATGTGAATTTTGATACTGTTTCCGTGTGTTGCAGACACTTCACTCAATATAATTTCACGTGTTCACAAATAGGTCTTGGCATTTCCAATATGGCGGACACTGATAAATATTGCGCTCCATTGCACCAGTTGATAATGTGGTATGTAGATATTGATATCATCCCAGTTCATTCCATAAAGCTTTAGTTTCCATTACATTGTATAAAACATAGTTGAAAACACAACAATAGTCAAAAATAATGGTTTGTACCAGATTTAGAGTGAAAAAATGTTGATCAGTTTTTTCACCAAGACCTATTATATCACTACTGAAGATATTTAAACACTGGAGTGATATGGATTACTTCTATTTTTTCTTTTATGTGGTTTATGGAGCTACAATGGTCTGATCAACATTCACTTGCATTCTGTGGATCAGCTGAGATATTCTTCTAAAAATCTATGTTAGTGTTCTGCTGAAGAAAGAAAGTCATACACACCTGGGATGGCATGAGGGTGAGTAAATGATGAGAGAATTTAATTTAAATTTAAAGACGTTTTCAAAATTTCGTCATTTGTGTACTTATCCTGGACGTTTCAACCGAGTGGAGAGCGTGAGATTACTTCGGTATCGTGGCAACAAGAAAATATCACACAAGAGGTCTCCACCCACTTGTGAACCCCTCACGTTGGAATATAGTTAAAACAGACTTAAATATTGATCTATTTTCACTTTATAAGACATTCATTTAACGGCTGGAGTCGTAGTGATGACGTTTATGCTGATTGCCTGTGATTTTTGGAGCTTCAAAAGAGAAATCTCCATTCACTTACATTTTATGGACCTACTGAGCTGAGATAAAAAAAAAATTCAAATGTGTTCTGGTGAAGAAAAAAAGTCATACACACATGGGATATCATGAGGGTGAGTAAATAATGAGAGAACTTTCATTTTTGAATGAACTATCCCTTTAAAGCACCCATATCTCTTCAGAATGAGATGAAAGCTCATGAAGAGAATATTATTCCCCTGCAGTTCATCATAGATATACCAACACAAAGTGCACTTTTAAAACTTTAATACTTTTTAAAATTATTTGCTTACTACATTTGACCTGTGTATTACACTAAACATACAAAATAACGAGAAATAGTTCATCCATAATTCATTATATTATGCATTGGTATTGTAATTGTGCGCTTCAGTTTGAATTGTGTACAGCACCTAAAATATCCATTACACTATTAACATTTTTTCACGTATACCTGAACACAATTTCAATGCAATTTAAATGGATTTGTACAGCAGGTCAGGTGAACTTATTTCAGATACTTAGTTGCAAACATTAAGAAACAAATCAAACTCCAATGACTCGTTTTTCTCACTGTATGTTAAATGAAGAGAGGAGAATAGATAAAAACCAATGAATTCACAGCAAGAGTGGCCAATTCCTGTAATTGCAGGATGACAAAGTGCTGAGATAATCTGAGAAAACGTCCTCCTTACAAAGATCTGGTCATCAGGCTGTCAGGTAAACTGGAGAACGTTGGTTTATCATAATCGGTTTGGCAGATGATTTCAGGAAGATTGCTCTGGTCAGTGAGATCCTTATGCTCAGTTCTGTTCAAAATGTATATCCTACAAAAATCCTTGAACACAAAAGCTACCATCAAATTGAAATTGCACCACCAACAATTTGGCATGAAACATGAAAATTCATTGAAAATAAAAATAAAAAACAACAAGAATAAACCCCTAAATAAAATATTCCTCTTTTTGTGCTCATGATTCAAGTACACAAAGTACAATTTACATCAATTGTAAAACATCTCATAGCAGAAGCACTAAATTCATTCACATCATAAGCTTGAGTTGAACTATGTGTTTGACATGGGCACATTGTGCACTGCAGCTCTCAAGGGAAATTCATTTTCATGTATTTTGTGCAGACATTCAGAGTGTAAACAGAGCTCCCAGCTCATCCAAACTATTTACCGCAGCATGTTCCACAGATATGTGTCAGAGTGATTGTTCACATTAACAATAATAATTATATGAAATCAGTGCTGTGGCAGCACATAATATTGCACGTTCAAATGCTTGAGACACAATTGTTCTCTGTACAGTATGTACACAATATCTGTCCTCTGTGTCCCCAGAGGGAGTGTGTGTTATGTGAGGGGTTTCTATCTCCTCTCCCATTACAAGGTTCAGGGCGGATCAGCACGGGTTTTGGATGGGTTTCAAAAAGCGTCTTTTTGATTTTGAGTTTCAGGAATTGCACTTTGCTTGTTTTGTTTGGAGAGTTTAAGAATGATAGGTGCCCATCCAAAAGCCCTGAAACATAAAGTACATAGAACAATTTAAAAATGTTGTTATGTAGTAACAGTTTTTTTTTATTGATGTGATCAAATCAGAGATCACATAATAATTCCTGTAAAACACTTCTCATACTTATCTAGTTTAAACTAGTTTCTGCACTTTCATTGTGCAATTAAAAGTTCATCAAAAACGTAATTTCTTACAGGAATATGCAGCAGTCAGCCATCTCCGTTCGTCTCTAGGGCACATCCCATGGAAAAATCAGGAAGCTTGTCATTGACAAAATAGAATTTCTGCAATGACCAAAATTCCGAAACTTTTGTACAAAAAAAAAAAAAAAAATATATATATATATATATATATATATATATATATATATATATATATATATATATATATATATATATATATATACAAATTTTAATTCTATAACACTATTTTCCTTAAGTAGATTTTTTAATTTTAGAATTCAATTTTAACTTAAAGTTTTTATCTACTTTAATCAATTACTAACTTTTTACTTTATATTTGTCTATTGTTATGCTTGAAGAAATAAACCTTTGAGTTTTGAACTACACATGTTTACATTATTGGAAAACAAGAAGAATTATCTTCCCAATTATTCCACAGAATATTACATCACAGACCAACAACAGTAAAAAAGCTGAAAGCTCTAACAGTGCTAATAACAGAGAAACCTGTTGAAAACAGAATCTGTGAGGTCTCGTCTGAGAATTGCGGCAGATTCAAACATCAACATCATTAGATTCCACTGACACAAATGGGTCTGTCTCATCTTTACGCCTTCTGAATTTGTATGGGCAAGGAATAATTCAAATAATATCAGAATGGTCTGCATCAAAGTGACCAATTTTCTTCCATGATCTGAATTTGGAAATTATTCCAATTCCAAAATGCTTATTTGTTATGTATGCAGTATGTTCTGTAGGAGCCAAATTGAACCAGAGCAGGTGTGTCTCAAAGAAGATGGAGATGAAACGGCCTCTCGGCCAGCACTAACTCTCTTCTTTTCTCTTTCTCTCAATCTCCATTCATCTCCATCACTTTTTCTGTTAGGATTTCCCGGAAAGTCGAAAGCTGCTTCATCTGCTCCGTCTGCATCGAGTGTCTCCTCATCAGTTTCTTCTTCATTTTGAAATCTGGCCCACGTTTTGGGGATGAAGGGGCAACTGGCAGTAGGATCTTGCTTCCAGAGTGAACGGGAGAAGTGGGTTTTCCATTGGCCCGTATATCAGGAATGGGTCGCTGGGGGTTGACGTTGAGAGGAGGGAGGAACCCAGGTCGTGTGTGGGAGATGTGATCCAGGAGAAGAGTGCCTGATCCTCGCCGTTCCAACAGCCCTGGTGGACGTCTCCGTATTGTGATGGGAGACACAGAGTTAGGAATGCTCTCCAGAGATTCCCGGGAAGAGCTTGTGAGCAGGGACAGAGGAGAGGCATTGTACTTGCGCCGCTCCACAGAGACGCGTCCTGAATCTGGAGATCCAGGGATGGAGCCAGGGCATAGGGGGGTGTCTGACTCATAGTGTTCCATGCGGGTGAGTTTGGAATGTGGCAGTGCACGAATGCAGGCCAATGCCTGTGCTGCATTCTCTTGGGTCTCAGGGGCTGTATTTCTTCGATACAGTGACTGGTGCTGATGGACTTTATCGGCCCAAGATGGGCCATACAGTGCTGCACAGTCCTCAGAACAGGACCGGTCCATCAGCTTAGGAGAGGACGGGTCATGGGTTTCTATACTGTGCCTTCGGGACAGAAGCGGTCTGCCTGGACCTGAGACTGACAGCCCATTCATCTCCGAGACCAACTTATCCTCTTCTGCTAAATCCCCCTCCATCCGCTCTGCTCTTTCAGCAAGTACAGAGGGAGCCACCAGGCCCCAGGGCTCAGAGTTAAGTCTTTTTAAAAGTTTGCGGGGTGGCGGTCTCCTCTCACCCTGTGGTCTGCTGGAGGGTAATGGGAGTGCTGAACTCACAGCGAAGCTGAAGATAGTCTCCTCCTCACCAGGAGCTGAGCCAGAGGTATGGATCTCCACTTCAGATGGAGACATGCAAGCAGGTGATATTTTGTCCACCACACCTGGAGATGGTGGGGAGTTCAGATATTGTTTAGTCTTTTTAGTGCCAGAAGGAGATGTGTCAGTGGTTATAATGATAACCTCTTTGCCTTTAGCTTTGCAGGCATCCAACAAGACCCGGAGGGTGTCTCTGTCACCCCTATTGATGGCGTGTATGAGTGCAGAGGCCCCGCTGTAGTCTTTCAAACTGGGATCAGCTCCGTTTTCCAACAGAAGTGCCACCACCTCTTTACCTGCCTGTTCTGCACACGCATGCATCAAGGCGGTACGACCTGATTTGTCAGGGATGTTTGGGTCTGCCCCCTTTTCCAGAAGGTATCGCACCATTCTCTGCCGGGTCTGCGAATCGTCATATCTTGCCAGACAGGCTGCAATAATAGGCGTCTCCCCTCTCTTGTTCCCTTCATTAATATAAGCTCCACCCTCCAGTAGAAGGCGTGCAAGGCGTAGTTTGCCCTGGAACACCGCCTTTAGAAGGGCATTGCCCTCCGTGTGCAAGGCACCTCCATCACCCATTGTGTCTCGCTCTCCTCCTCTAGATTCCTAGAATCTCCACACTTCTCCTCCTCCAGCCTCAGCACAGTTGGGACATCCCAGCTCAGATTCTGGTCAACCTAGAACAAAAACAAGCAAAAGACACTAAGCAGGTATACAAAAGTCTGAAGATGCGTTACGATTCATAGGATACCTATGCAGTATTCACACTGAGCAGAAGATAATTATAATTCAATATAATATATATACAATATAATATATATATATATATATATATATATATATATATATATATATATATATATATATACTGTAGTACCCCCAAAATGGAAATGTTAGCATAAGTCACCATTCAATATCAATGCATCTTATTTGTGAAAAAGTGAATGGTGACCGAGGCTAACAATATGGAACAATATGAGGGTGAGTAAATGGTGACAGAATTGTAATTTTTTGGCTTAACTATGCCTTAAATATGCCTCATAATTGTAACCCCTAAGTTTACTAATAAAGAACAGTTGCTGTTTAATATAAAAATAGTTTGGTTAATTTATCAAATGTATAACCCCCCAATTTGTCTCATAAACTTACATACCGCTTGCAGAATTTCTACAAATATTAGAGATGAAAGATCATATTTTTATTTATTATTGCCCTTCAGAAGCTACATAACAGATATTTACATATATTCCACAAGACAATATAATAAAAATGTACACAAATCATCCTGTTCAAAAGCGTGCATCCCCTTGGTTCTTAAAATAGTGTGTTGTCTTCTTGAGCATCAATAAATGTTTGCAACTTTTATAATAGTTGTATATGAGTTCAAAAGCTGGATTTCAATATCATATAGCCACTGTTGGAAAGAAGTCAAATGTGCAGGAGGTGCTGGGAAACCAAAGAATGTGTAGTACCTGGACGATTAAAAAAAAAAAATGTTTTATTCCAATTTGGACTTCCCAATTCCCACTACTTAGTAGGTCCTCGTGGTGGCTCACCTCAATCTAGGTGGCGGAGGACAAGTCTCTGTTGCCTCCGCTTCTGAGACCGCCGGTCCGCGCATCTTATCACGTGCCACATTGTGCGGGACACCACCGAGTCTCCGCTTGTGGAGCTCATGCTACTCTCTGTGATCCACGCACAACTTTCCACGTGCCCCATTGAAAGCGAGAACCACTAATCGCTACCTCAAGGAGATTACCCCATGCGACTCTAACCTCCAAAGCAACCGGGCCAATTTGGTTGCTTAGGAGACCTAGCTGGTCACTCAGCACACCCTGGATTTGAACTGGTAGTCAGCGTGGACGATATTTCTTTAGAACAGCGGGCAGCTTCACTGCTCAGAAGAAAGCAGAAACTCATGCACCACTATCACAAAACTGATCAACTGATCATCGAGGAAGCAACACACCATTTTAAGAAGCAAGGGAATGTAAACTTTTGATCAGTTTAATTTGTGTAAATTCAGGTATTATCTTGACTTATGGAATATACGTAAATATATGACAAATATTGGAGCTTATTCAGGGCAGTACTAAAAAACTAAAAGTAATTTATAAGATCCCTATTAATTTATGATGAACATCTTGCTGATTTTTAAGCAGGATATAGACTTGGTATGCACTGAACTGTATGTGTCTTACTTACTAATATGTTAGGACTATGCTTTGTTTGACAGGAATATTGTTCCATTACCAACAAAGATGTTTATTCAGGAACACATCCTACCTAGCAAAACTACAGACACCAATTTGACACAATCTTATCGAATAAAATCCCACAAAAGTCTCAAAGCACATAATTCACACTGGTAAGGGGTGTCTATTTACTTTATTGTGTTCTGAACACTGTGTTCAGCCACAACGTGCAGCCTTGCACTCTTTAATAGTCTCTTTTCCATTTTCTCTGTAATAAATGCAGGAGAGGAGATGATAATGACAGTCCAGTAAAGAAAAGAAAATTGACTTCCTGAGTAGCCCAAAGAGCATCAAGAACTTTGACAAGCTTAGCCAGCTCTGCACATGTACAAATTATTTATAATATGCATTTATTTTCTAACACTCACTAATACCACAGATGTACCCAAACCAAAATCATGTTCTACGTGTTGTTATCTGTACTAATTGCATACGAGGGATAAATTAAAATTCACTCAAAAAGGAAAATTCTGTCAACATTTGTTTAGGGTAAACCATCCCTTTAAACATATTTACAACATTTAACCATTTTACTGAGCTGAGAAAATAATGACGTGTGCCAGGATTAGTGTGAAAGATTATTATAATTACCAGACCAATAAAACCCCCAAAACTGCAAATCTAAAATGCCCCATGTTGGGGCACACGTACACAGTGACCCTCAATCAGAAAGATTCCCATTGTCCAATGTTTGATCTAGACCAAATGTGCACAGCAGATCATGACAAAAACTATCCTGATAAGACGATTAGAAAGCAACAGAGGGTGGGGCATGCGGGCATGCAGTCCAATAACAGCGTTATTAACATGCCGCAGCCCTCTGAGTCAGCTCAAACTTATTTGAAATTCAATGAGCTCAAAATCACAGAACATATTGATATAGGCACCATGAGGAAGGAGCCCCACCTCCTTTTTAGACAGAAACTAATCAATGAGCTACACAAACAAGGGAGGAGAGTGAAATAGATTTGACTATAGGTTGGCTGTAGATCTTGTATTGTCAGTGAGTTGTCAGGGTGTTGTAGCTCTTGAAGCTGGTGACGTTAAATGACTGTTCTGGGGACAGCGGTGGAAAGGAGAAACATACAAGATAAATTTGAGGTGTTTCTACTATTTTGGTATTTCTCACACCTGAAGTGAGAAATGTATCATCCACAGTGAAAATGTGCTTATTCCTATAAAATCTGATCTGATCTGATGTCAAAACTGAAACGAGACATTCTGTCAAACTCTCTGTACACATCATTTGATTGGTCTTCTCTCTACTTCTCTGCAGAAAGACCCTGGGCTTTGGTGATATGGAGTAGAGATATGAAAGCCGTGGCATCATTGAGAGTGTGTGTGTGAGCTGTGCAGAATTCACCTCCCTCCAGCATCACATGATACACCCACACACGCCGAGCTGCTCCTCCTGCCTCCCCTCTTAAGGAATTCTCTGTGAAATCAGAGCCAGCTCAGCCCAGGAAGGCAAGAGGAGTGCCATTTTTGCATACTGATTATAGGATGTGGTGAGGAAAGTATAATCTCAAAAATCCAACTTTAAGTGTCTACAGCATTTGAGAGGGTGAGGTTAATCTCCTGTCTCACACACAGGCAGCATGGATGACTCATCTCCATGATCGACTCACTGAAGAACTATGCCATAAAGACTTAGGACAGGCATTGTCTCTCTGGAGATCAGCCTAACCGAAACCCAGGTGTGCATGCTGACCTGATCTATGCATTATAGTCAGCCTGTTTACATGCTCTAGCGAGGAGAGTATCAAGAACATAATAAAGTGCAGTATTCCATAAAGATGTAGTGTGCAATTTTTTTATGTTAAAGTATACCTTAACCCAGCTTAATATATAGAGTTAACTATAAGTAGCCGTGTGTAAGTTGATTTCCCCTAAAACTGTCTCTGTGGTATAATCAAAAACTTGCTCTGCTTCTTTGAGCAACCCGAACAACCTAACATAGCAACAATCAATTACTAGGTTTCCATCCAACTATTATTGTACACATTTTTATTTGACACTTAAGAAAACCTGAATGGAAACACATAATATGCGCACGCTAAAACTCAAAAAATTATCTTAAATGTTTATGCATAAGTTACCTTCCTTACACTCCTTCTCAAATCAAAGCAATTCTATCAGAAAGACTCGGAACAGCATAGCATAAAGGGAATAACAATTTATTGTTGAACAATGAAATAATAAAGTAAAGGCTGCGTGGCATAACCCCCCAGCTGACGGTCCGGGTAGACTTTAGTAAACCATCAAATCCTGCCAGGGAAGATGGCAGGGTCGAGGAGCTTACCCCCGTCAGACGAAGACTTGCTGGAGGTGGTGGGGAGGAGGCGGTTTCCACATTGAAACCTGAAGGTAGCAGAGTGGTTGGCTGCTGGCAGACCTTTAAAGAAAGAGGTGAACAGTGATTGGTTAAATAAAAGTATGAATGAACTGATGAAGTGTTTCGCAGTAGTCTCCCTAACAGAACTACCGCTTGTGCTTCCATTTCCATCAGAGAGTCTTGGAACAGCATAGCATAAAGTGATTAACAGTTTATTGATCAACAATAAAATAATAAAGTAAAGTCTCCTTGGCGTAAGCCCCCTTCTGACAGTCTAGGAAAATTTTTGCAAACCAAAGATTCCTGCCGGGGAAGACAGCAGGAGCGAGGAGTCTACCCCTGAAATACTTTTAATCCTAGGACCCCTAGGATTGGGGGTTGTGCAATACCCTTGAAAAGGATAACCAAATCTTATTACACATGACGGGAAGGGGGCGTTGGTTGTGCAAAACCCTTGAAAAGAGTAAACAATGCTTGCAATGAGTTGTACGAAAATGGTACCTTTCATGAATTGCTTAATATGAGCTGAGCTTGGTTGATTGCAGGTTGAGCCATATGTATGTCTTGTATGGTGAAAAAGACCATCGTCCCAGCATCTTAAAGGAAGAATCAGGAAGACCTCATGGAGCAGCTGCTGTAGCGGCTCCAATCCTGAAGGAATGGCCAGAATATGCTCAAGGGGAGAGACCACAGCATATTAGCATGTCGAAAAGATGAGATGCAAACCAGTGGCGAATCACGGGGTCCCCCGAAGAATGAATAAATAAGGGGGAGGCAGCTGAAACATGATTCTGTGATTTAAGATAATATATCATCGAGGCATATGGGCAAAAGGACTTATCAGGAATTTTAGATATTGAAATGATGCAACCATGATCTAAACCAGCGTTTCTCAACGGGGGCGGTACCGCCCCCTAGGGGGCGTTTGGACAGTGTTGGGGGGCGGTGTGAACGAGGCAGCAGAGAGGGGGGCGTTACTCAGAGGTACTCAACAGGCGGCCTGCGCAAAAATCTTTTCAGCTCTTCTCCTTAGCCTATGTCTTCGTCTTGCTCGGATTACTGCTGCCACTTCACCAGGAGGATATGCCAGGAGAGCCGCTTCCTAAGTTACACATGCTTTTAAGAGGCAGAGAATTTTCAGCGCAAAATAGAGGCGCGCTTTCACCGGCTTTTTCTGTACATAACGTGGAATACATAATTAGGCGCATAATTAGTGCTCAGGGCTCACACTAATGACCATAATTAATTAAAAAAAGTGGCTGTTTTTGACGTTGTTTTTTTCTTCAGTTCAGTTCAGGTGGCCGAGCTGTTGTCGTCTTTGTTCGTCATTTGAAATCAAATGACCGTTTGTAGGCTATTCAAATTTGAAGCCTAGTATACATTGACTAATTGAGTGCGCGAACGACCGCTGCTTTTTCATTGGCCATTTAGGTTAGTTACGTTATTGTTCACGTGATTGGAGGATCATGAAGAGGTCAGAGGGCGTTTGTTCAAAAAAGGTTGAGAACCACTGATCTAAACTGTTTTTGTTTTTGACAAGAATTAAGATTGTTTAAGGAATATAAATATTAATTTTATTCAACAACAACAACAAAAAAACCCTATCAGAAAAGGTTAAATGTCAAGAAGGCAGGAAAACTAGAGAATGTGACGAGAATTCCCCACACCTCAAAAAGCCATAAAATGCCATGAGAAAAACTGCTTCTAAAAGAATGTCATCAAATTTAGAAAAACCTGCTCTGGGATAGGAAATAAGGAGGTGTAGGATGTCTAAAGTGATAGGAAGCTGTTTATCAGGAATGGTAGGGAACATTTTTCTGATACCTCTTAGAATTAGCCAGATGGATGGAAAGAAGTAAAGACTGTGGAGTTTGAGTGTATGACATCTGAATGCCCACCACCATTTTATTAATGGATGAAGATTTCAATAATCAGATGTTAAAACAGGAAGCAATGAAATCATAGACAGTTGACACTAGCACTGGGAATAACGAGGTCTTGTGAGTGTTGCTAAATGAAGAATATTGAGACCAAGCAGAATCATAAACTTTGAGCGTAGAGGGGGCAATATCATGCCTTATCAAATCTTTAGCGGAATCTAGCAGGGGCAAAAGGGTTTAAACATACAGTGTGGATCTGTCAGTGGCACAGGAATAGAGGAGCAGAGAATACAGACAGAAGAAATATTGGAAGGATTCAGATTATCCTGCCAACAGAGAATTAAATGTGGGGACTACTTCTATACACAGTTGTGAGCCGGACAGTGAATAAATTTAACCACATGATGCCGAAATGGGCCTGTCAGTGGGGTGAGTGGGTATAGGTTTTGGGAGCGTCTTGATGTTTGCTTTGGTGAGGCACCATGCCCAGCCTTGTATGGGGTTAAAGTATGTGAAGCAAAAGACGTGACGTTCGAAGTCGAAGCTCTGATAAAGCCCGTAAAACCAGCAACAGGATGCATGGTCTATGACATGTAAAGATTCAGTCAACTGAATATTCAGTATCTGCTTGGTAAGAAATGCGAATCCAGCATGGTGTATCAAGAGTGAACAAATCTTAATTACCTGCCGATAAATGTAAGCTGTCCTGACCCCAAATATATTAACAGTGAAAGGAGTGGAGCGCAAAATGCATTGTAACTTCAAAAATAAATGAATAACGCATTTTGGCAAACATAGTTGTAGAACTAGGAGGAGTCTATGTCTTACCAGCAGATATGGAAAATTAACTGTAGTGGAATTTAAACAAGCTTTTGAAATTATGAACACTTTGAAAAAAAAAAAAAAAGGAATCCAGCAATGGTTTATCCAATGACTAAACAAAACCTTACTTACCTGCTGCTAAATGTAACTGCCCCAACCACGAGCACATTAAAAGTGATTGGAGCAAAGACTGATATGCAATGATACTAAAATAAAATGTATTTAGGCTAACATAGTTGTTAAACTATATGTAACTAATGAGCTATGAAATTTGGAACATTGATAAAGCCCTAATGCTTAGAAAGTCCCCATTGATTGAAACATGATCTGAACAGTGATAAGAGAATACATTATTTACTATGAGCGATATAATACACATTTCTGCACAGTAATAATGCCTTAATGAGAAATATAACATAAACATGACTGTGGAATAGGAATCACATCCCTGTTTCACTTGATCATATAAGGCAGAAAAATGCATTGTGCTGCATGAAATGAGCTGCGGAGCCTGTCGCTAGGTGTAAGAGGTGCGCAACAACGTGTGGTGCTTCCTTATTTAGAGAACGCGGAAGCAGACATGAAGTAAGAAACACTTTGTGATTTAAGTGCGATAGGAGCGACCAACAAAACAATGAGTCATCTTACTTGAATGGAGTAATAGACCCCGTACGATATGCATTTGTGCATTACAACATGCAGGAATAATATATCTTGATTCCTCAATAGGGGTTTCCTCAGTCATGAAACACGGTAACTGAATCATGCATTGTGAACTTCAACCGCCATGGCACGGTCGTCACGTTGTGAAACACGTGTTCGCCAACCATAAACTATGAGAGCCGATTGCTCTATGGAAATTAAATATTGCTGCTTGAATGTGATATTGATGCAGATGAGGGTTGTGATGACCAGACAGCATTGCCAGCAGAAAGCCTAAGACCCTTAAACCATCCTATAAATGCAAAATTATGAATATGATAAAGATTCATGCGGTGGCTGGACTGAGGGAGGTCTCCTACATAACTGAGATCTAGATAAAATCCGGATTTGCTGATAGTTTATGCCCGACAGATTTGATGAAAGTTGAAATAGAGTGGCGACATAGTCAGGGAGGGAAGGCGGCTTCCCAAGACGTTATGTGAGTTGGTTCACCTGTGGTCTGGATAGATCGGGGTTAACAGAGATGCCTCGCTACCATATCTATTATTATTCCAAGAGGGCCGCGATCTAACTGAGATTCCAGAATTGCAGACTTGAGCTGCTGATCCTGGAAATAAGGTAAGGAGCAGTGATGTCGGACATAGTAAGTTGAAGAAAGAATTGACACCTGATGGCAGCAGAATGGTTCGCTTCTGGCAGACCATTAAAGCAAGAGGTGAACAGTAATTGGTTAAAGGAAATTATGAATGAACCGATGATGTTTACCACGTGAGTCTCCCTGAACTACTGCTACATTTCCATTTCTTCTAACATAGCCCTTGACATTTGGAAGTAGCTTATTCAGGTATATGGAGGCTGGCGCCATCATTATAAAAATGTGTTACATTCATTCTGCGGTGTCACCTGTTAGTATTTAAGAAAAAAAATTATAATTTCTCCAAAACCGCAAATCGAATTCTGCCCAAACCAAAGAGATCATTCAGCTCAAAATAGTAGTGGATGGAAATGTACAATGCTGCGCATTTTCTGTAATCATATTTTGAGGAATGTGCTTTAAAATGTTTAAACATTTGGATAGAAACCCATAATGGCATTACTTTGAGGTCTGTTTGGTCCGAACAATGGAAGACAGAAAAAAAACAGATCAGATTCAATCACTCTGTCCTCTGTGATGCAATTATTCGCTTGTTTACTAAACTCCAAAACAGATGTTACAGTATGTTGCTTAGGAAATAATAGAGATGCTGTTCTTACGTTTTGCACACTTTTTTGTATTGATGCACGCAGATTAAATGCCTTTGTGTGTAGACAAACAGTTCGCCATCATTTCATCATGTTCTCTTTGCTTTTAACAGCTTTTCTTGTGGAAGTGCATGCATGTACAAGTGTGTGTGTGTGTGTGTGTGTGTGTGTGTGTGTGTGTGTGTGTGTGTGTGTGTGTGTGTGAGCATGTATTTATCACTTTGTGGGGACCAAATGTCCCCATAAGGATAGTAAAACATTTTGTCGGTCCCCATGAGGAAAACAGCTTATAAATCATTCTAAATTATGTTTTTTGAAAATTTAAAAATGCAGAAAGTTTTCTGTGAGGGTTAGGTTTAGGGGATAGAATATAAAGTTTGTACAGTATAAAAACCATTATGTCTGGAAAGTCCCCATAAAACATGGAAACACAACAAGTATGTGTGTGTGTGTGTGTGTGTGTGTGTGTGTGTACCTATCGATAAGGTGAGTGGAGAGCTGTTTGACATTAATAATACCAAAATAAACTTGCCAATTTTGCATCATGTCGAGGAACACTTGCTGAGGGTGTGTGATTGTACCGCTCTGAGAGAGGGAGACGACACACTGAGCTGTCTTGTAGGGACAAATTATATCTAATTCTCTCTGCTCTTCAGACAGATGATGGAAATGAATATCATGTCTTCATTCTCATGCCTCTGAGAACCCCCACTGCTTGACTTTCTCTTTTTATGTAACAACAGTGTGCGACTCAAGCCTGCATTGGAGGTTTTGTGAAAAAAAAAAGAGGCTTTGCAGTCAGGCATTAGTGCCCCCTGCCATTCCCATGAGCTCTGTGGTGACTTTAAGCCACTGCTTGCCTCATTAGATCACACAGATCTAAGCAGGTGCACTCACTTTTACAGCAGCTCGGAGAACATCTATCAGCAGTGCTCTGATGACCCTGTGACCCAGTCACATCAGAACCGCTGAAGCAATTCATCGCTCATATTGGCAGCTTCAAAGAGAACCACCCTGCAGAGGGGCAATGAGATTATCTCCTTCATACTAAATTTTCTAAGTGGTCCTGACATGTCCTCTGGACTGCATTTATTGCTCTTTGAGTTTCTTGTTTACTGTTTACGTTGGCATGTTTATGGTCAGTTGTCATTGTACATGTTGTGCTGATTGTACATGTTGTGCTGAGGTTCCAGTGGAGTACACTTGGTCAGTAATGAGATGAATGACAACAAAACCTGACTCAACTAGATGGAGAGTTCAGGAATTTACAGAGATGAGAATGAATTCTCTTCCAATTCAAGAGCAATCTTTGCATCTCCTTGCACATAACTGCATACCAATGCATTCTCTGTTCTCAAACTACAGACTTCAGAAATACAAACAGCACAAACAGATAGGATGTTTCATGTGACTGAGAAATCCAGCAAAAAGGGGAAATGCCTTACATAATCACTGAAGTAAACAAATTTTAAAGAAGAATTTGACCACCCATGGTACTTCGATATATTTGAGTTTATACCATGGAACATAACGATACTATTATCATGTATTTACATGGTGGAACTCCAAAGACACCATGTTAACTTATCAATATGGGATCAACCTAGGTATTGTACTGTACTTCGACATACGATGACACATTATTAGATTAGATGTTTTCCAAATTGACCAAGTATGACATTATGTAGCCTACAGAGCAAAAAAAAAAAAATTATATGTTTGTGAAAAATTAATTCAAGTTCAGAGCTCATTTAATTAGATTAATTAAGAGCAAATGGTCGTTCAGACCGAACGCGTTCTTGCGCTGAAAAGCTACGCAGCGAAACAAATCAAAAGACGCATTTTTAAAAGTTCCTTTAAACTTGGGCACACCGTCTAAAAACATGAACGCATGTTGAAAATGAAAAACAATTGAAAACATCGCAAACGGACACAAAAACACGTCCGATGTGAACGGCCCTACCTGCTACAATTGGTCGAAAGAGATTCTGTGTCGCTGTCCGCGGTTCTGATCTCACTTCACTCGTAAAACAGAACTTAAAAGCAAACCAGACAAATGCATAATGTGTCCTGTGTTTTAGAGTGGATTTATGCACATGCACATATCTCGAGCCCCACGACTATTTTTAGTCTCGAAGCATCAAATTAGTTGTGTATTCACGTCAGCTCTCTGACTGACGCAAAGCTTCTGTGTACACAAATGAACTTCCCAATACCACACACACACACTTCAAACATCTGTCAGAGCAGTTTTAAGTGCACCAAATGCCACACGAAATGGTTATACTGTACTTTTTTGTTACGTAAAATGCGAGAAAGAATATTCTCCAACTGATCATCTTTTCCGTTTAGAGAAATCGAAATGAAATAGCCTACCACCAGACAAGAATCCGAATTGCGGTGCATTGAATGCGGTGCTGTTCACACCGCAATGGTTATGAAGCGAACAGCTGCAGCACCATGAACATCATTCCTCCGCTAAAACATCTGTTTCAACCTCCACCTAAAACGAGCAGCTCCTTTATCACCTGGTGAAACCTTTTCATATTCGGATGCCTACACATCATCAAACGACTCGCCGAAAATTGCACTATAAATGAGGTTAAATGTAAATTATAAAAAGACAAAATTAAGATATCACTGAAAAATATATGTACTTCTGCTTATTTTGAGCACTGATGAGCAGCTGAGAACGTTAATAGCAACTCTATTTTTATAGCTTGAGTTACAATAATTATAGAAATTGTAATAATGCGATTAAATTAATGAACTTAAATAGAAATGTGGCCCACAGCTGAACAGAAACACTTGCAGGAGAGTATCCCAAGACAGTCTCACCGTCTATCTGCTGTCTTCATGCCATCAGAGCGGCTGATTTTCGCCCGAGAATCCAATTGCTGTCTACCGATCCCCGTGTCTTACATCCCCCACAGCATCTCTCCTCCTGCGACCGAGAGTTTGGGAGACTCTGCGTGGGCGTGGAGTGGGCAGTGAGCTGATGCGAGTCTCCCACGATCACGCACAGACTCACTGAGGTCCAGCTTTACTGAACAAACCACTAACTGTCTACTCGCATGCTCATGATCATCTCTGCTTGCCACTAGGGGGGAACTTATGTGATTTTAAATGAATTATTTCTTTATTTCTGTAAAAAAAAATACCAACACCCTACATAGGTTATCATGATGGTGTGCTGTTTCCCAGGTTTAAGAAACAGAAGATATAGATTCGATGCATGCAGGGCATCAAAACGTATATAAATACATACAATATATATATATATATATAGCTCTGGAAAAATTAAAGAGAGCACTGGAAAATTATCAGTTTCTTTGGGTTTACTATTTAGAGGTAAAAATGAAAATTTGTGTTTTATTCTGTAAACTACTGACAACATTTCTCCCAAATTCCAAATAAAATTGTTGTCATTTAGAGCATTTATATGCAAAAAAATGAACAACTGGTCAAAATAACAAAACATGTTTCCAGACCTCGAATAATGCAAAGAAAACTAGTTCATATTAATTTTTAAACAACAAAAAACTAATGTTTTACATTAGGAAGAGTTCAGAAATCAATATTTGGTTGAATAACCCTGATTCTCAACCACAGCTTTCATGTGTCTTGGCATGCTCTCTACCAGTCTTTCACATTGCTGTTGGGTGACTTTAAGCCACTCCTAGTGCAAAAATTCAAGCAGCTCGGCATTTGTTTGATTCATGCGTCCTTCACAAAAATGAATCTGCCTGATTCCAGCCTTACTGAAGCACCCCCAGATCATCACTGATCCTCCACCTGGTCGTCTAATGGTTAGACGGAGACCTGGAGAGGCCTTAGCCTTATCCCACATTGTCTCGCATCCACTGTGAAATTTGGTGGAGGATCGGTGATGAAGGCTAGAATCGGGCAGATTCGTCTTTGTGACACATGAATCAAGCCATTACAAGATTATCCTGCAAGAAAACCTGCTTCCTTCTGCTCTGACAATGTTCCCCAACTCTGAGGATAATTTTTTCCAGCAGGACAATGCTCCATGCCACACAGTCAGGTCAATCAAGGTGTGGATGGAGGAGCACCGGATCAAGACCCTGTCATGGCCAGCCCAATCTCCAGACCTGAATCCCATTTGTAAACCTCTGGAATGTGATCAAGAGGAAGATGGATGCCCAAAAGCCATCAAACAAAGCCGAGCTGTTTGAATAAAGTCCAGAGTGGTGGTGGTGTAGTGGTCTAAAGCACATAACTGGTAATCAGAAGGTCGCTGGTTCGATCCCCACCGCCACCACCATTGTGTCCTTGAGCAAAGCACTTAACTCCAGGTTGCTCTGGGGGGATTGTCCCTGTAATAAGGGCTCTGTAAGATAAAACAGGCATGCTTTGGATAAAAGTGTCTGCCAAATGCATAAATGTAAATGTAAAATAAAGTCCCCCAACAGCAATGTGAAAGACTGGTAAAGAGCATGCCAAGACACATGAAAGCTGTGACTGAAAATCAGTGTTATTCAACCAAATACTAATTTTTGAACTTAACATATTAGATTATTTATATATATATATATATATATATATATATATATATATATATATATATATATAATATTTATTATTATTATTAGACATTCCATTATTATTAGTATCATGATATGATATATATATATATATATATATATATATATATATATATATATATATATATATATATATATATATATATATATATATATATATATATAGTATGTTGTTAAACTCATTTGACGTATATGTCAAATTTAACATCATACCGGTAATCTAATAATTAACTGTCTAAGAAATGGACCAGATTTTGGCTCCTATAGTTGGATGCAATAAACATTTAAGCAATGTTTGTGTGTTTGAACTGAGCAGATTTCTTTATGAGCTTTGTGTGCAGGTAAGTTGAGTTAATTTCTTGACAGTGAAGAGCCTGTCACTTCATGTCTAAGTCTTTCAGTCCAACCATTATATGTCAATTTCAGCTCAATCAAACATTTATGCTAAAATGCACTGAAACACACATTTTGCAGTGATGCATATCCTGCCTCATCATAATTATGCAATAATTATTTCTTCTCTTTACACCTTTTTTGGGGGCTAAATATATACCAAGGTCCTCTAAGCAAGAAAGCAGGGGTGTGAAACAATTCTCAGACTGCTTAAATACTAATTCAGTGACTATAGCTATTATTGAACACAGTTTCTATGGCAACAGATTCAGTGGATTCCGACAGAAGCGTTCCCACGGTGACATGTACATGCTGCAGGAGAGAGAGAGAGAGAGAGAGAGTGTGTTCAGTTCTGGCATCACCTCCATCAGTCTGATCCAGAGTCAGTGCAATATAAAGCCCTCCTCGCCAATGAATCCTCAGCAGAACCTCATCCTCTGAACACACTCGCTCTTCAACTCGTCCATCAGACTATACTCCCTATTGACCACAGCTACAGCCCCAAAATTATTATTAAAGAAATCCACACAAATCTAAAAGACACTCATGATAAATCATTAAAAGCACATTTTGACCTCCAGAATAAACTCCAATGTTACTCGACCCTTAATAGAACCACTAAATTGGCCAGTTATCTATTTATTAAACAATTTAAAGAAAGACAAATCCTCTCCAAATACAGATTAAGTGACCATGACCTAGAGATAGAGAGAGGAAGACGTAGACAAACATGGACAGAGAGAGAGCAGAAGATCTGTAGACACTGTGATCTACAGCACATAGAGGATGAGGAACACTTTCTGCTCTTTTGCTCTAAATATAACAATATAAGAGAAACGTTTCTGCCCAAATTTGAAGCCTTGATCCCATCATTCTATGAACTGAGTGACACTGAAAAAATGTCCTTCTTACTCGGAGAAGATGATAATACAGCTGCACTAGCGGCTAAATATGTGCTAGCTATTCACAACGCCAGAGACAGCTAATTCTCTAGAGTGACCCAATGTATATATTTATGCAGTGTGTGTATATTTATTTATCCATCTATTTACAATGCTACATGTGACATGATTTATACATATATGTTTTGTCTGTTTGTTTGTTTGTTTGTTTTATTAGTTATATATAATATGTTGATGCTTTGGCAACATTGTGTTACACAGTCATGCTAATAAAGCAAATTTGAAATTGAAATTGAAATTGAAATTGAGAGAGAGAGAGAGAGAGAGAGAGAGAGAGAGAGAGAGACTGTAGTAGTGACTGGGCTCTTGCTCTCAAGGTTTAGATTTAAATGAGAGTTTAATCCCATGTTCAAATATTTAAATTAAAGCTTTTTGTTTTTATGTTATCATTTATAATAAAAATAAGCACATTTCTATTTTCTCTCATATATTTCAGATTATGATTGGAGAGGAGGCTGTGAGTCAGCAGTATCACGGTTAGTTATTGTTATTTAATTTTTTACAAATACATATTTTGCACAAATGTTAAATTTTACTCTTTCCGGTAAAAAAAAAAAAAAAAAAGCATTTCAGTGTCATGACAAGCTTATGAAGGAGTTGGAACTGCTTTTATAATTGTATTAATCGTTTACTGATATTTACATGTAACCCTCCATCGGTTACATGTTTAATTTAATTACTATATAATAACTAGTTTTGTTATTTGTTTTGTATGACTGGGATTCGTTTAATATAACTGTACTGCACTACAGAAGCGGAACTATAAGTACAAGACTACAGGTTTTCGGAAGGAAGATGTTAAGCAGCGGACAAAAACAAAGATGAAGATGTTTTTTTGGCGCGCGATTTTACTGTTTACTTTTAATACAAAAAAAAATTGATTTTTCGTGAAAATCACCTGCTTATAATATACACGGATTATCAAATAAAGATTTTGAGCAACTTACTGAAGTTATATATAAAGAGGAATTTCGTCGAACATCAGTCTGTGAGTGAACGAGACGTGTTTGATTATTAAATGCATGTCAAAATAAATAGAAAATGGAACAAAAACACATTTAGCGAGATGTAAAATATTAACCTCGATTTGCCTTAACTGTCTGTTTTATACGCTAAATGTGAATGTAATTGTGCTCAGATTACTTAGTGAATTGTTGATCGATACAAAATTAATAATCATAATCATATTTGGTAAATAAATATTATCTCTGGTAATTGTTTCTCAGATGATGGCAGGTAGGGGCAGAGGGCATCTCACTTTCTCTGTGGAGATAGTTGGGATCAGTAAAGGAGAAAATCTCCCTCCATCCTGCGTCCAGCCGACCCCTTTGTTCCCTGTGAGTGTCTCATGGCTGATCTGACATCAGACTGATGTTTGGTACAAATTAATAACAGCCGAATTACTCCTGCAGTACTGTTAGTAAAACTGTGTGGCCTCAAACATATTTGGACACTTAAGCCACACTTAAAACGTATGAATGTTATTGCATTTTATAACAAAATATTAAACCAATTGGCTTTTTTTTGTTTGTTGAAAGAGTGAAATCACAAGCACACTTTCCAAAACATAATATAAAGTAAGTTTCTTAAATTATATATTGTAAATTATGCTCAGGGTTGGGAGGGTTACTTTTGAAGTGTATTCCACTACAGATTACAGAATACATGCTCTAAAATGTAATTTGTAACGTATTCAGTTAGATTACTTCTTCAGCACTGGAAGATATTTTCACTTGTTTTGACTATAAAAACTCTGCAAGAACAGCAAGACATAATACACATGTTAAAAATATATTCTCTGAAAAACCTAAATATCTTATGCAGTGCTGTTTCTAAAACAAGATAAATCAAATTGATCTTGTTTTAAGGATTTTTAGATATTTTTACTGGAAACAATAAAATAAAATTATCATCAAGAATATGATATTTGCCCTAATATCAAAGATCTTAAAAGAAAAAAGAAATTATGATCTAATGTGAATTTTCTTTATATACAAATATGATCGTGCCTGGTAACACGTGCATGTAAAATGGCTAGAAAAAGCATACTTCTAAACTTCTCTGTCTGCTCGAATGAATGTGAAAGTGTTTCACTGCTGTTCAAATGCACTATGATCGCATCATTTATTTGTATAAGGGTCAATGACGTGACGCCTACATTTTCTGTCCAACTGCATTTTTTTCAGTTAAAAAAAGGTTTAAATGCATAAAAAGATACCATATATATGTAGTACCTCTCTATTATATGTACTCACTTTAACTTTTCAAAAACCTTTATTTATTTGTAATTGTTCTGTTATTTAAAGTGTCAAAATATCATGTGGTGCGACCGTCCGGCCATGACTGCGGTTTTGAAAACATCTTTGAAATGACTCTAAATTTATTCAAATTTATTTTATGCCCTATTCGGCATTATTTCCAAAGTGTTTTATAGTCCTGAACAAAATTGCATAGCATTTGTATTTATATTTCCATCATAATATACAAACAAACTTTGTCCGATGGAGTCGGTTTTATGAAATATCATGTGGTGCGACCATCAAGAAACGACCAATTTGGGACTTTTATGTTGAAATCCATTCAAAGACTGGAAGTTGCATGATTTACCAGTTTGCCAAGGACCCATGGAAGCAGCAAGCAGGTTTGTAACTCTCTCACAAATTTGGAAAAAAAGTTCATTTTTAACGGCTGGTATGTAGTTGCCACATTTGGATATCATGTGGTATGACCTCAAAAAAACATTGAATATTATTCTTTTTCTACAAATATATATTTTGATTATAAAGTTCATAGTGACTTTTTGTGGGAAGCTAGCTTGTTTAATTTAGGTGGATAATTCTGTGCCTGTAAATTTGAACTGAACTTGAAAATATCATGTGGTGCGACCAAATATCATGTGGTGCGACCATTGCAGAGTGTTTTCCATGATAGATATATGTCCTAGATTGGCAGTTTTTGTGCTTTTATATTCAATTAATGATTTATATACGTAAAGTACTTTATTTTAGTATTATTTGGAATAGATATTTATGCAGTCATTTTAGTAATTTTTTCTAATATTTAAGACACAATGGTTTATGTTTTATCTTTGTACAATATCATGAGAAAAATATAATTTAGAGAATGTAATTTCACTTTGGTAATTATGCATTCATTGTTTATTTATGTATTTATATATTTATAACTGTTTTCATCTATTTTACCAGAAGATTTGCACTGCCAAGCAAAGTAAAAAGCACTCGCCATATTAATTCTGACCCTGCAGCAAGAGCGGAGTACCTTGCTATGATAAGAGAAAGGTATGTTAAAACATTCTTAAAACTTAAAAGAGCTGTTCAACAAAAAGCTAGAAGCTTTAGCCATACATCAATTCAACTGGATCCACCAAACAGAACAGTTTTGTGACCTAAAACAAAATCTAACTGAATTTGAAACTGTTCTTCACAGTGATTTTTTGGAAAACTATGCCTGCAAGGTGAGTACAGAAATACAAGCTTATCATTTTGGAGGCAGCCGAAAGCAGGCCACAATACACACTTCTGTCCTCTACACAGTCCATGGCACCAAATGCAACACTGTCAGACAGCCTCCGCCATCATGAGCGGGCAGTGTGGGCAATCCTGGAGCCCATACTGAAAGAGTTTCGGGGAACCTGCCCACAGATTACGGTTCTACACATAATCAGTGATGGACCCGTTACACAGTACAGGAACAAAGCAAACTTTTACCTCCTTAGTACTGTGCCTTTCCTTTCTGGGTTCAAGCATGTTACATGGAATTATTCAGAAAAGTCCCATGGAAAGGGTGCCCCGGATGGCATTGGCGGTGCCGTAAAGAGGGACACCATGTGGCACACTGAGGATCCCTCAAGCGCACCTGAGCCTCCAAGGGAACAAGCTAGTCTTCAAGACTTGAGTGGCAAGTTTGTGATCGTAACCTATGATGATCTTCCATATGTAGGCCAGGTCCTTGAGGTTGTGCGAGAGGAAGTCCAGGTTAGCTCCATGCGGCAGGTGGGTGAAAAGAACTTATTCATGTGGCCACAAACTCCAAATGTCATTTTCTACTGTAAAAAAGATGTTCATGCTGTCATCTCAGAACCTGAGCCAGCAACCTCACGCTACTCTAAGTTGAGCAGTCAAGATTGGACAAAGTTCAGAAATAACTGGGTTTAATAAATGCTTGCAGTTAACACAATGTACCTCACTTTCACGTGGACATTCCAAATACCCATCAGCAACATGATGATTGTCAAGTTAAGTGAAATGTTCAAAACAAAGCCATGAATGTGTGCTGCACTTATAAATGTTTGTGATGAGTTTTAGAAAAAAAAAATGTTTATGAAATGTTTGTGTTCATGAAAATTCTGTGAAATTTTAATAAAATCTGTTTTAAATCTATTTTTTGTATGGAATTTATCATTTATTGATCTCTTTAAATATATTTGTGACTATATGAGGTCTTCGTGTCATTTGGAGCGACCACTCATCATGTGGTGCGACCAAACCTAGCAATTACTGTATTCAATTCAAAATGAAATATTTAATTTATGTGACTGAAATATTAATCACTGATACAGTATGCTTAAGTGAATTATATTTTTTAAACATTTTTATCAGTTTTATGCGATTTACAGGAAAAATAAGGCTTTATTTACATTTAAGAAGGTGACTGTGACATTGAAGAACAAAAATATGAGATGATTATTTATAAAAAAATCACAACAAATGCAAATAATTTATTTCTTAACACTTTATATTACTAAGAACTTGTTAAAAATGTTATTCAGGTTAAGGAAAATTTATGAATTTTAAGATAAATCAGGGTTAATCACCACATGACATTTTTCTAGGCCACGGCGAATTCATCTAGATGAAAAAACACTAAAATCACTTAATTAAATTTTTTAATATGAATTTATGTGTACACAACATTCTTAATGTTTGAACAATTGCAATAGATATCCTTATTTTGGTCATTTTAAAATTGGCCTGTTGAAAATCCTTATACGTCATTGACCCATAAATGTTTTCCATCTGAAAGCACTAAATATTAAATTAAACAAATGACAATAAAACGCAAAGTAATCTCTTCAGTAATCAAAATATTTTTTAATGTAACTATTCTAATAACCAATGATTTCAATTGTGGAATACAGTTACTTATATTTTGCATTTTAAATACGTAATCCTGTTACATGTATTCCGTTACTCCCCAGCTAATCAGAGGAGTTTCTGATTATACTAATAATAATTTACTGTTAAATGCCTAGAGTTAAAGGGATAGTTCACCCAAAAATGAAAATTCTCTCATCTTTCACTCACCCTCATGCCATCCCAGATGTGTGTGACTTTCTTTCTTCTGCAGAACACAAATGAAGATTTTTAGAATATGTCAGCTCTGTAGGTCCATACAATGCTAATGAATGGTGACCAGAAATGTTAAGCTCCAAAAGCACTTAAAGTCAGTTTAAGAGCAATCCACATGACTACAGTGGTTTAATCCATGTCTCCAGACGTGATATGGTGAGAAATAGATACATTTTAAGTCTCTTTTTACTGTAAATCGCCACCTTTAACTAGCCCAGACCAGTAGGTGGCAATATGCACAAAGAATGTGAATTGCCAAAAAAAGAAAGAGGAAGAATCTGGAAGTGAAAGTGGACATTTATAGTGTAAAAAGGGGTTAAATATGGATCTGTTTCTCACCAAATGCTACTGGTGTATTCTGTTCTATCGTATTTTATTCCATTCAGCTATCCATACATGCTTGTGATTTTAGTATCGGAGATCCTTGATTAAAAAAAGCTAAATTAATGTTATGGGGTCTTAAAAAATAAATATTAAAAGTAAAGCTTTGTTGCTGGGTGAATGTTTGTCCCCAATGTGAATAACTCTGGATGTACTGTTTCTAATTCAAAATCTTGTTTGTGTCAAACATACATTACACACAGAATATTTATGTTTGGTTTAGACAGATGTATGCAGAAATATCAGCTGTATTTCCTCACTTGTGTGTTTGATGTTTCAGCCACTGGAGCAGAAGCCAGTGCCCCTGCAGGGAGGTGAGGAGGCCGAATACATGCTGGCACTCAAACAGGAGTTCAGAGGAGCCATGAAGACGCTTCCATTTTACATCTGTCCAGCTGCACCCAAGAAAGGTCATTTTAGGGTTAAGGATAATCTCTTTATTGTCCTCTTTTAGACATTCTGCATTTCTGTTCCATATTGAGTGTTCATTTTTGGCTTTTGTGTTTTTTGTTAGATACAGTGGAGAGTGAGGAAATTATTGTGGAAGGGAGGATCAGTGTGTCTAGAGACTGTGGACTAACACATAAACTAGATTTTTATATTTTCTGAAAACATTTGTGACATTTCTCTAGCAAAACTCGCCACCACTTAAGTATGGAAATAATATTATGTGGTTGGCTCAAGTCAAAAGAGTCCACAAATAAGTCTCTATAATATTCTGGTCCCTAGATGTTACAAAGTCCCTCCTTCACTGTAAATCTAAGGGAATAATTTTTTTTATTTTTTAACATTCCAATTTATCATCTGCCATGGTTTTTAGGAATATATGCATGGGTTGTTTTAGGGATGTGTGATTAGAATTTAGAAGTTCTATTGTCCTCCTAACAGATGTTGAGCGCTATTCTGACAAATATCAGAAAATTGAGACTTCTGACAACAGCTTGGAATGGAAGCCAGGTAAGTGAACTGATGTAGATCTGCAAAGATCTCCATCTGTTTCTCTGTGTGTGTGTCCTGTATCTCTGTACTAAGGCTGTGCTATACAGCCTTAGTACAGAGATACTTAAAATATTCAATATATTGGATGGACGGACGGACGGACGGACGGACGGACGGACGGACAGACAGACGGACAGACAGATAGATAGATAGATAGATAGATAGAAAGTATTTAGGCCTAAAAGTATTGTTTTTTTTTTTGTTGTTGTTTTTTTTATCAGATATACTATAGTTTCCATTAAACTGCCATTGTTGCCAAGCAAATAGAAAATGTTTAATGCAACTAAAAAAAAAAATACATTATTTTATGAACCAATATAACAATAAATGATAATAAACAGCAATATTTACCTACATACATTTTTACTAAATGAAATTTAAATGATAAAGAGAAAATTTCATTGGAGCCCCTTAAAGGACAGGGCGGGGGGAAAGAAATTATAGTTCTGCGTTCCCTGGCAAAAGTTTGGCATTTCCTCACAATAAATCTATCTTGGCTTTACTACAGTAACCACATTTACCCATGATATTCTTAGTGAAACCATAACAATAATACAGGAAAAACAAAACTCAGATAATACCAATAATTTTCAAATTTTGTACTAAAAATACCATTGTTAAACCATAGGATCCACAAGATTCACAAAAATAAATAAAAGACATGGTTAGCCTAGAACAGTCATTGTTACTAAAGCATTGTTTAGTAAACATTGTTTTACTATAGTAAAAACAAAATTCTATCAAAAACTTTGGTTACTACAATCTACAATAATACTATAGTAAACCCATGGATTTCGCCAAAAATGTGGTTACTTCAATATTACTATAGTAAAACCAAGGTGCTGCTCTGTCCTCTAAAGGACTCAATTGCATCTGCAATTCTGTGTGGATGCAAATTAATTTGGAATCCGTTAATTGAAGTGAACAGTTTGAACTGATTCAATTTTAACAACTACTGCATTTTTGCTACTCAAGTTTAAATCAGAGACACTATTAAAACATCTTTGTCTTAATGTTCTCATACTCGCAAATCACCAAAACGGAGAGGGATCCAAAGACGCAATCTTAAGAAAATGTAACACTCAAATAAAAATCACAATAAAATCATTGTGATATTCACAATGTTGCTTAATTTTATTTTGCGAGCGCATTCATTAGGAATATATCATGAATATTCAAGATAACACCAAGTCCAACTCTGTGTTAGTGTGTTCACCTGTTTCTCTGATCCTCTATATCCGTGTTATTTTAATTTTTTCAGACTGGAGGTGCTTTCCGAAGGAGTTGCGTGTGAGAGAGAAGAGACCCCAGAGAGACAGTGAGTACACTCTAATACTGGACACTGGGTTCCAGTGCAGGCAAGCAGAGAAAGATGAAGCCTCCGAGTACAGCAAACACACATTTGTAAATGTGCTTTTTCTAAAGCAGAGAAAAGGGAGCAGGTGAGGCTGATGTGCTCATGAATGAGTGTGTAAAGACGAGTCGTTCCAGCAGGTCTGCGCTTCACTCTCTGACTCATTGCTGTCTCGGGGGAAATCAGAGAGACAGCTCTCAGCAACGCTGCACACATCTACAAAATGAAAGGATGGGGAGAAAGAGACATTGAAAAAATGAGAGAGAGATGGATGAAGGTTTAGCCTACAGGAGCGTCTGTCACTAAGAGTAGAGAAGAGTTTATTTTGAGTCTTTTTGCTTCTTTTGTCAGAGAATCAATAGGGGATCTGTGGTCAGAATAGATGTTTTTATAGAAGTGCACAGAAGGATGTTGCTGATGTCATTTCCTCTGTCACAAAAACACTTCACTTATGTTGTTCAGAAAGCCCAGCTGTTCCAAAACAACCCAAACAGCCACGCTTGGACAAAGAGGAGATCATAAGTAAATTGGAGGTACACAAATATGCACTTATACGCACATGTTTTTCTATCATGGTTGAGACTTTACAATTACTTCTATTGTTTTCATAATAAGCTAATTTTCTATCCCCTAACCCTCATAGAGACCCTTTTGCATTTAAAGATTTTAATTACAGCATTATTTTGTATGCTTATTAAGCCATTTTCCTTGTGGGGGGCCATTGAAAAGTCACTGTAATGTAGGTGATTTGAAGTTTTACTGTCCTTGTGGGTACCAAATTAAGTTCCAAATGTAAGTTCGGGAGTAGCATATCTAGGCCTGCCAATCCATAAGATATATAAGCTGCTGCTTCCCTTGCTCCGGTGACAATTCTTCCAACATCCCTCCATCTCCCCATCTCCATCTTTATATTTCATAACGCCATATCAATAATCTGTATTATTTCAAAATTGTCTTTTTTTTTTATTTATTTAGTATGATAGTCTGAGACACAGTCCTGGGCTTGAGCCCCCTCCCTTATGGACAGCATGCCAAATCTGTTTACCTTAATGCATTCCAGGACCATATGAACCAGTGAACTTGTGAAATGTCAAATGGCAAATCCTTACAAACAGTCGCACACAGACACACATCCACAGTTTCTCTCTTTTTTTACCATTTATGTGTAATGCACTCAAAAATAAAAAGAGTTTTAATTGATTTGTTTTCACACTCTCAACATTAGCATCAGTGACCTTGTGCGTAAACTAATGTGTGTGATTGTTTGTGTTTGTATTTAGTCTCTAGAACAGAAAGAGAAAGAGGGGAGTTCTGATGAAGAGGAGGGAGAAAAAAAGAAGCCAGAGGAGGAAGAGGCCGAGGGAGAGGAGAATTATGACGAAGAGGAGTTTGAGGACGTAAGAGACTCTAGCTCTGTTTCAAAATCTAGTGAGGTGTCTTGCTGTGTATTGCTTACATTGACAGCTGTCTTCTAAGGTAGCATCCTAACTGAAATGAAACCTCATAAGTGACTAACTTGGAACACTATATAGGCAGCAACACTGTACACCACACAAACAGCACTCGTTATGCGAGGCGCACAAGAGACATAACTCCAAAAATCGATTGCATTTAATTTGCATGTTACAAATTGTAATACATTTTAATAAGTATACAAATTTATTATACACACAACTATTGGGTAAATTGACGATTATAAAATTATAATTGATTATTATTATTTAAATTAATAATTTATTTAAATTAATTCCAGTATATAATCATATTAATTAATTTGTATTTTTTTTTATCCCCATTTCTCCGAATTTCGAATTCACAATTCGCACTAATTACTAGGTCCTCGTGGTGGTGTGGTTACTCTCCTCAATCCGGGTGGCTGAGGACAAGTCTCAGTTGCCTCCGCTTCTGAGACAGTCAATCAGCGCCTCTTATCACGTGGCTCGTTGTGCACGACACCGCGGAGACTCACAGCATGTGGAGGCTCATGCTATTCTCCGTGATCCAAGTACAACTTACCACGTGCCCCATTGAGAGCGAGAACCACTAATCGCGACCACAAGGAGGTTACCTCATGTGACTCTACCCTCCCTAGCAACTGGGCCAATTTGGTTGCTTAGGAGACCTGGCTGGAGTCACTCAGCACACCGTGGATTCGAACTCGCAACTCCAGGGGTGGTAGTTAGCATCAATGCTTGCCCCCCCCAACCCCCATTATTTTATTTTTATTAAAAGTTAATTTGTTTTTATTTCATATTTATTAGTCACAATGCATTGTATTATTACATGTGATGCTGCCTTATAATTGGGTCAAAACAAGATGTTTTAGAAGGCAGCATAATTCAGCTGCATACCGTTTGAAACAGTCTTTATGTTGGGAGCACTCCTATGATGCCTTAAAATGTTGCCTTCATTGGCAGCTCACTAGATTATAGAACAGAGCGTCTGTTTTAAACCAACATATCAAGATCGTCAGAGGATGTAAAAATTATTTGACACTGAAGCTGGCATGTATAGGTCCTGGTGCATTATCTTAATTTTTAACAGACAATCCATTTTTAGTCAATTAATCCTTTGTGTGTGTGTGTGTGTGTGTGTGTGTGTGTGTGTGTGTGTGTGTGTGTGTGTGTGTGTGTGTGTGTGTGTGTGTGTGTGTGTGTGTGACAGGAAACAGATTACATCATGTCCTACTTTGACAATGGGGAGGAGTTTGGAGGGGACAGTGATGATAATATGGATGAAGCTATTTACTGAACAGGTGACACTGGCTCTGTAGAGCTCTCCTCTGGACAGTGTGTGTGTCTCTGAAGCTGTCTGTCCCTCAGAACCTTTCTGTGATGGATCATTTTGTCTGGCAGCTAATGTTTAGATCTGTATTCAGTGACTTTCCTCTTATCCGACGAGTTGGCATGGTGGCAGATTGCTGACGGAGACTGTTAGAATCTGTGCGCCATAGCAGGAGCAGAGGAAGAGATACAGTGACTAAAATGCATTCTGATATCTGCCTCCACACACACACAAACAAACACAAACACACACTCCTATCTTAATGCAGCTATATGTCTTTTAGAGCTTTGTAACTGATTGTTAGAGATTGCTGAAACTATTTTTAGGAATTTGTTCTATGAAGTATGTATGTTTTAGTCTAATTTTTAAATAGTTGCATTCTTCTAAATAACTTTTTTACATTTTAATATTGTAGATGTTTATTTTAGATGGCAATTAAGATGATAAGCAAATGATGTCCTTCAAACCCTGCTGTGATTGTAAATATTTTTTATTTGTACTGTTAAACCATTTGATGTGGTAAAGTCACACTTCGTGAACACTTTGTTTTGTTAATGGTCTGTTGTGGCCTGTAGGGGGTGTGCAACTATTGTTTAAGTTGAACACAATTGTTCCAAACAGTGTTGACATTGCTGGTTATTTTCCCTAACACTGTTTGTGTAAATTTATATTTGTCATCAGCTGATGTTTTCCTTACTCACCCACCCACCTGGTAACCAGACACGATCTGGACTGGAAACAGTTGTATAATTCTGATTTTGTGTGTGGGGTGGGGGGGACATGCCTAGTGTCCACATAATTCAAAAATGCAGAAAATATTTTGTGAGGGTTAGGGGATAAAATCTATGATTTGTACTTTATAAAAATCATGTCTATGGAGAGTCCTCATAAGGACAGCTGCACCAACGTGTGTGTGTGTGTGTGTGTGTGTGTGTGTGTGTCAGTAAATGTCCTTGATACCACATACAGGAGAATTAAAATAGAATATAATGTCAGACTCTGTTGAGGGAAAAGATCAGCAGAGGAGAAAAAATATTTCATCCAATATCAACATATCTTTGATATTGGGTTTATCAATAAAGTTAGATACAAAAGACTTTAGATCTTAAATATTAATTGAGGGGATTTGCAAATGTGTATTTTGCAACTACAAGTTAATATAAAAACTATATAAATGCTTGAATAGCATTCCAACCTATATTCCCATCTAACTGCATACATAATATGCTTACAAAGCAAATCAATAACCAAAAGTGCATTAACTAATTACCCTTATGTTTTTGTTTGTCTTGGTAGAAAACAAACAACAAAATAAGTAATTAAACACCCATAAAAGTCCTATATATGGTTGTTTCATATTTGTTTTACACATTATCCATACAACTTCTGTCCAGTTCAACTGCAGAGTGTGCATATAGCCAGACGCTGTACATCCATAACAGTGAGTGACGTGAATACCCAGAGGGTCCTTATTAGCTTAAGTGAAACAACACTAATACACAAGCACACACACTCAACGTGCTAGTTGTTCCAACTAAGGAGGCAAGGAGATGTCCTCTGTCCTTCATCCAGCCTTCATCTGGTAATTAGGATGCAGCACTTTGGCTGGATAGGCAGCAGAGACTGTGCACTGAAAACAAAAGTAGTCCAAGGACACTCCATTACCATTTCCAACCTGCCCTGCCCTCCACAGAAGAGTGAGTAATTGAGTTTTATACAAAGAAAACTCTCCACACACACACATTTAGTTTAGGAAGATGATTCTTTTGACACATGATCTTTCATCAGACAACATCCTACATAAATGAGTCTGAGAATATAAGGATTTGCTCAGAGCTAAACTGATAGCCTACAGGCCATTCATTATATTATTAAAGAGAACATATTCTTGCATTCCCAAATAAAATCTTTGTTTTAAAGCGCAATTTAGGTGAAACAACAACAGTCACTTTCCATACTATAAAGATAACACCTGACCAACAGTGCTGGGTAGATTACTTATTAATTGAATTCCAGTACTGATCACAAAATATACAATGGTTAGTTCCGGCCCTCGAATCTGATTGGACGAGAGACGTTCCATGAGCAGTGATGGTCTGACACCATCAGCACTCGGACGCTTCACTGTGTGTATCACTCCGCTTGTGTTCGTCATCCTAAACTAAAGTGTAAGAGCAGTGCATATGTGTTAAGAGCTAATGTAAGCTATGTGTCTTTTTTTTTTACATTACATATGCTAGCCAGCAGGTGGTGGCAAAAGATAATTTTTGTGTGTAATATGAGCCAGTTGGTGATGTGAAGTGAATCTGTTAGTCACTGTTTACATCGTATTACTACTACAGTACTAAAGCTAGGAAATAGCTTTAAACGGCTTTAAACGAACAACTTCAGCATGACGGCTCATCACAGCTGAGAGACACAACAGACTGATTGATTACAGAAATCAAGGTGCTTACCTCTACCCTGTGTTTCCACATTGGATTCATATGGTTTAAAATGGCGGAGGACATTGGGGTTTCTATAGGGAATGACTCTTGTGTTGCATCATTTGGTTTGAACCAGCAACGGCAGATTCTGATCCGCTGCGTGATAAAAGTAGTTCCATGCACAAATGCGTTTTTATGACCGTACTCAGTTTTTCCTAATTTTTTCAAATGTACTTGTTCATTGAACTGTTGTATATAAGCAATATCACATTCACAATCATGCTATATGGCCCTAAATCAGCACTGATGTGATTCCCAACAGCACTCAGCCTACGTCCGAATCACAGCAGTGCAGATGTAGGGCCATATCGCACTCTTGCTGATGTGATATTGCTTAATTACATTACAAAAATTGTAGTAAGTAACTTCAGACCTAACTCTTATTTGATGTCACATGCATTTGAGAATGATAATAAAGCCATTTTGACATAATGTTGCTTAAATGCATTTAAGAAAAAGTAATAATTCTACTGGAAGCATTATAAGAATTGATATGATTTGTTTTTTAATATATTTTACTTGCTATTCGCAACACTCAATTTTAAATACATGAATACATATAATAACGTGTACAATGCAAAGCCAAAATATTCATTACTGAAGTACGTAATACATTTTAATGTGGGAGGGGGAAATTCTTTAGATTTGGTTTAAAAAAATACCAAAGTTTTCACTTTTAAAGGGATAGTTAATCCCTAATAATGAAACTTCTGTCATCATTTACCCTCACGTTATTCCAAACCCATAGTATTTTAATTGTTCTGTGGAAAACAAAAGGAAATTGGAAGAATGACCTCAGTCACCACTCACTTTCATTGTATAGAAAAATATGCATTGATAGCGAATAATTATCCTGCATAACATCTTCTTTTTAAGAAAGTCACAGCAGTCTCACCCTTTCTGTTGGTGTAAGAAAGCATTAGTCAGCAGAACGACCTGTGCTCATCTCACATTACACTGGCAAAACCAAAGGCAACTGCATTATGGCAAGGATTACAGATGAATGGCATAATAATAATAATAAAATAAATTATGAAAACGCTGACATCGTTTTTTATTTCCATAGCTTATGGTGTCAGAGCACACATGCAAGCCACTAGGCCACGCTTTATTTATTTTTAAAATGCACAAGGGCCGAATGAATATTTGCACGAGATCCTCTGGAGTGCAGAAGTTAAGGACCATTACAAGAACACTTGTAGGCTATGCGACAAGAGTAGGCTATGCGACACGGTTCTGTTTGGCTGGATTTCTGAACTAGGCTAAAGTTCACGAGCTGGAAATGAAATGGAGAGAGTATGTGAGGGAGGTCAGAATAGATACAGATCCTTTTTGAGAGAGCTCTATGTAAAGGAACAGCTGCTTGGTGAGTAAACAACCATATCAGGTGTCTGATTTTCTAATTTGATGTTTCCAGGATTGTTAATCTGCCCTTTGATGCAGTTCAATCTCAGTATGAATTATTCTGGATGGAATAATTCCTTTAGAGGGCAATACTATCCAGTACGAGGACATTTCAATGCTCCACAATAAAGAGTTCACTAAGTAAATCTGCAAAATTTCTGTATTGATTTTTGGGGGAAACCTGCACAAATATACGAAATGGATTTAAACATGTAAAAATTACACTCTAATTATTGGCTGTAAGCATAATCAAATAAGCGACAGTATTTAGAAATGTAGTCTTTAATGTACTGTAGTAATGTGTAGAATATCATGAATGATGGCATGAATGACAGATTCAGTGTGGGCCTGCTAATTGGTTGTATTTATTGCCTAGATCTACTGGGAAAGGTGTTGAAGGTGAAGTGTGTTATTTCTACACCACTAGGGTCACCAAACAGAAGCCCCAATGAGTATGGCATTGCAATGTTTAGAGTACACAGGGCCAGTGTTTGAACTGTTCGAGGGTAAATCAACCTACAAATGGCTTGGTTAGTTGTCTCTTCACATTATACTGTAAGTGTTTTAACAGAGAAAAATTATACACTTTACCTTTAAAATGTTTGTTTTGTAACACCTTTGTTTTGCACCATGGCTCCTGAAGATGCTGTAATTTGTTCACACAGAAGAGGAAAGACAATAAATTACTTTAGCAGTTTAGTACTAAGATGACATGTAAGGCTTACACCATACCTGTCAATCATTGTAGAGTCCCGCCCTCTCTGTTGGCTGTAGAGAAGTTAGTCAGCAAGATGACCTGTACTCCTCTCACATACAGTATACACTAGAGAAACCAAACACAACTGGACTATGGCAAAAATGACAGGTGAATGTCAAAAAGTGAAGATGGTTTTTAGTTCTAGAACATTCTAGAATTCATCCTAGAAATCTGATTAATGTATATTGTAACTCAACTCAATCTGACTGGAATCCTACAAATATGTGTAAATCTGTTATGTCCTAACAAATATAGTAAAACTTATTTAGGCCATATAATGTCTTAAATCTACAATAAGAGCTTTTAAGGATACTTACACCTCTTGAAGAGTCCAAGAAGAAATTATTAGGTTTGTGGGCCAAAGAAATATTGCAAAAATATTTTATATTCTGTAGAAAATGTAAATAAAATGCTGTTTAAAAAAAACAAAATTAATAAAATTTAGAAGATCAATGGATTTAAAAATCTAAATATTTCTTAGATTATAAAATCTAACAATCCCAAAAGCTGTCTGTAAGAGTTAGAGTTAGAATTAATCAAATAGCTAAACTGATGAACAATAGAAGTCAATGCGAGGTCCACACAAGTGTATGTGAACTAGTGTGTGTGCAGACACTTCCCAGCCTTGTTTTTTGGTTCAATGTGACTGTTTGACATTTTCATTTGAAACTGCACAGCAAAAGCAAAGAGTGATATTTGCTGGCACAGGCTTAGAGACATCTCCCTATCTGACCTATGCAGTGAGCTTCAGAGACACTGGTCAAACAGTGATTTATCTTCCTCACACAAAGGAATTACACATTGCATTGCAATCTTGAGAAAGCTTATAGAAAAGGCAGAAGGAGACTAGAAGACAAGGTTCAACTTGTGTGGATTTCTGAGCTAGGTTCAAGTTCGTGATCTGAAAATGGAGAGAGAGTACGTGAGGAAGCTAGAGGGGGTCTGGATAGACATCTTTTTTGAGAGAGCTCTATGACAAGGAACAGCTGCCTGGTGAGTAAACAACTGTATCAGGTTTCTGATTCTCTGATTTAATGGTTCCAGTATTGCTGATCTTGCCCCAGTTCAATCCCAACATGCATGCAGCATTGCACAAATGATTCTGGATGAGGCAGCTCCTCTTTACATGTTGTTTTAATCTGTAAATTCTAAGCCATATTATTTATACATTTTCTTAGAAGTGTGTCTTTGCAGTTAGATATACATAACACATATAACTGAGATCAAAGATATTTGCTGTTTAATTCCAGGAGGAAAGTCTATCTACTGTAGGTGGTCTAGTCCGCATGGTGAGTGTACAGTTACCAGTGCACTCACTTTGGCCATTTCATTGGAGTTACATCACTGAAATGCTATTCTCAACACAGACCATGGATGGAAGTTGGTTCAGACATGAGTAAACAGCAGGTGAATATTTTCCAGCTGTACAAAGTTGTGTGAATAAACCCCTCCAGATACAAACAATAACAGGTGCTCATCACACAACAGTTACATTCATGTCTTTGTCTGCTGCTATCAACCTTTCCCGTACATTCATCCTGATGTCAAGAGTTTAGATATAGCCAGGCTGCAACAAAATCTGCAGTACTAATTTACGTAATACCCTCTCTGTACAATGACTTAAATTTCACACAATGAGCATTATTATAGTCCTCAGATGGATGGTCGGTCCGTCTGAGGATCAACCAACTGGTTGGCTGGCTGGCTGGACAGCCGGACGGACGGACGGACCTACCGACAGACAGACAGACAGACAGACAGACAGACAGACAGACAGACAGACAGACAGACAGACAGACAGACAGATAGATAGATAGATAGATAGATAGATAGATAGATAGATAGATAGATAGATAGATAGATAGATAGATGGATGGATGGATGGATGGGTGGGTGGATGGATGGATGGATAGATAGATGATAGATAGATAGACAGACAGACAGTTAGACAGATAGATAATTCATATTAATGACACTAGATTGTATTTGATCATTTCAAATGTTTTATTGTCTTTATAACGGCTAAAAGTGACCCATTGGTTTCAAATAAAAAAAAGTACAAAATGCATATAACAATCAAATTTGAATGAGATTTAACTAAATGTTGGTACATTTACAGTGGCCCTGATTTATTAAATACATATATAATTCTGACAATATATACAGTATATACTATATACAAATATATATTTGTATTTCTATATTAAATAAAAAAATACTTTTCTGCTAGCATAGATTGAAATTGTGATACAAGACAAAGAATATATTCAAACCTGTTATCAAGATGTGCTATGTTCAATGTTATCTATTGTTTAACCCATTATTAAATACAATGGTTTTCAATCACAAAAATGCATGACATAAATATGATCTATTACAAATATCTCTAATCTGAAGGTTTTTTCGCACCATTACTAAGAAAACCCCAATCTGAAACGTCAATATGAGCAGAGAATTTTATACCAATATGGCAAAATCTAACACAAATCTAAAAACTCTCTCAGATACTGAGGATTCCTCTGTAATAAACATGAAGATGTCAATGGTCATTTTCAAGAGGCGGATTCTTACATTTGTCCAACTGTCCTTTGATTCAGTAAAACAGCTTCTGATGACCTCAGTAAAGATTAAACAACTTGCAATCAAACATTTCTTTGTTTGCCACTGCTTTTCATATTCCACAAATCAGAAGCAAAGCGTGCCTGGTCCTCTAGCACTGGCATTCTGACATCTGAATTGTGCTGTCAGGAGCTGTGTTTGTTCATCTGCTGGAGTTTAATGCTTTGTGGAGAACTGCAGTCTCAGTTCTGCTGTACAACCAGAGGAAAGACAGAAGCAATCCTTAGTGAAATCTCAACTAGGCTGGTGGGTGTATTTATATGTGTGTGTGTGTGTGTGTGTGTGTGTGTGTGTGTGTGTGTGTGTGTGTGTGTGTGTGTGTGTGTGTCTGTACCTCTGTGTATGTCGGGGGAGGGGGGAGATGATAATCACTAATACGCATGAAAATTGGACTGTCATCCTCATCGTAATCATTCAGGAGAGGGATAAAGTGACTGTCTATGTGGTTATCCTGGGAGATCTCGCTGTAACTGGGAGGAGAAGATGGGATGGAAACACAAGTGCTGGAGGTGGCACTGCCATCCTGGCTGCTCATGCTGCTGGTGCGGCTATTCAGGCCATTAAAGGGGATTGTCCCAATGACCAGAGGCAGTTCAAGGATCAGCTTCTCGCTGCCTGGAATATGCACAGAGATCTGCCCCCGGAGAGAGAGAAAAAAACATTATTACCATGGCACATGTCAAAAATACAGTTCACATGAATTATCAGGAATATACAGTATCTCACCCTCAATGTGTAGTCAACATGGATGATGTCACAGCCCAAGATAGTGGGCTTCAACTTGGGCACACGGAGGACACCCCCCTGCCAAACGTCACACATGCCAGAGATGATGTGGTTGCCCCTGACAGAAGTGAGTTTCTCGCAAAACACCTTGGTGCGTCCGTTCGCCAGATAAATGTGCTTGGCTATGATGGTAGCTTTAGGAATGACAATCCGAGAGCAGGTGTTCTCAAATTTAGCATCGATGCAAATGTCCTCTCCTTCGCAATAACCCTTCCGGTCGATGCGGGCGACCACGGAAACGCTGCCATCAGGAATAAACATGCAGGTGACTTTCTTTTCTTTTGCTCCTGCAACTGGAGTCTGAAAAGAGCCAGACAGACATATGAGGGACTGTTCTCTCATGTTTGTATAACATCCGCTTTGCAGAAGCTTTGTGTGACCTCTCTTGACATACTCACCATGAGTTCTTGGGTGTTTACATCAATGGGTTCCTCCACCTCAAAATACCGCTTGCATTCTGCATATGGCTGGCCTGATTTCTCTAAGACCGCCTTCACATAGTACTGGACTGAGCCAAACTTTCCTGCATAGGAGGAAACTAAGTGCCTGTTCAGGGGTGGAAGATTTTGCATTAAGTCAGTCACTCAGTCAGATATAATTAAATATTTCAGATGCAATATTAGTAATATGCAATTTCCCAAAGAAACCTACCCTGCCTGTGGAAGTTCGAACCCGAACATGAACTCATATCTGTTTCCAGGCCTGAGAGTAATGGAGCCATCTGCATATGAAATGAAGAAATTGTGCTTTGAGAAACACACGCCAGGGGCATGACCACCATAGGCAGTATATTCAGAATAGTTATCCATTAATAAGGGGGTTTCAACAACCAATTCCTTTTACATTCTGGCCCCACATTCTTGAATATGTGCCTACATCCTTGACTTACACCTTTCAGTTCATTCATCTAGGCTATACTCTTAATGCAGTTCTGAGCTGCTTTAAATGTTCATTCCACAAAGGCAAAAATACACTCAAACATATATGTGTAGGAAAAGCCCTACAAGGCAGAAAAAAACTGCATGACCTTATTCGGAGTAGCGCCATTTTTAATTTTTGCCGGGAATGAAAACGAGGCTGTGGGATAGACTTTCAGTCTCTTTAATGATTTGTACCTTTATAAAATATAATGGTGCCAGATATATAATTTTCACAACTCGTTTTTTCTAGAATCTCTCTCTCTCTCTCTCTCTCTCTCTCTCTCTCTCTCACACACACACACACACACACACACACACACATTCTCGTCAAAAAATAAAATGGTGCCACTCTAAATAAGGTCAAAATAAGAACTCAATTTAGTTCCCATGTGCATTTGTGTCAGGAAACCCAAAGATTGACTCTCACCTGTGTGTTGATGATCAAGGTGAAGAACCTCGTCACATTTCAGATACTCGATTTCCTCCCTGCAGCGCAGCTTTCCTTTACTATATTCGACTTTAGCGCACCCGATACCGAATAGTCTAACGGCGGAGACCCTTATTACCTCCAACACCTCCACCACCACCCGCCCGGCCACTTTATCTCCGCCGCTGTACACGCTCTTGTTCGGGTCACTCAGTAGTACTTCGAAGGTCTTTGGTTTCTTTGTCAACACGCCCATTTTTTGCTTTTTAATGAATTTAACGAGTTCAACAAATACTAATCTGTAACAATACGATTAAAGGTGTTATTAAAGGTCAATGGAGGAATCAGTTCCGCATCAAGCTCACCAATATGTATTGATGAATTATTATATTATTATCTATTGGATATTTTTTGTAATTTGGTGGTTCTCTCTGTTCACTCTCTTTTCACTGTGTGAAAGTGGCTGGTTATATAGTTAAGACGCCGCTATGCTGATGATGTGAGCTAGCGCTGGACACTCACATGCGCCCGTGGATCGCCCCACGGGCGTCTCTCTCATAGGACACACGGGCTGTGAACTTCCACTCGGGCCAATGAGCACCCGGCCAGGGCGCGTGGACAGCTCGTGGGTATGGGGCAGGAGGCATTTGAGAAGGTGGGGTAATTCTATGTAGCAGGGGTAGGGCGTGAACAGCTGCACTTGAGACACATGTGCCCTGCCCCTGCTCCAATACATGTTTGGGGAGTGAAGGAAATTCACGTATGACACGTATCCTTCTGACAAAATCGAGATTTGGAAATAACTCGTTTTGCATAACAAATCAATTTAAACTGATGTGACACATACAGGATGACCCCTAACAATCAAGCATTTTTACAACGTAATTTACCATTACAAAAGGTAGGTGGTGGTATTATGGTACAATAGTGATGGTATCAAATGGTAATGGCATGGTACAGAATGATTAATATGCATGTGCCATGACATTTACATTGTGCCGAATACTTGTTGTTAATGACATATTTGATGATACATGTCCACACAACCATAGCATTACCATGGTACATGTCCCAAAGGTTTTATTTGCTAACTTTGGTTAACTACATTAGTTAACATGAACTTACAATAAACAATACTTGTACAGCATTTATTCATCTTGGTTAATATTAAGTTCAACACATACCAGTACAATTTTAAAATGAAAAGTTAGATATGTTAACAGTAACTGGCACATTATGAACTAACATCAACCATTAGATGCTGTAAATGCACATATCCAAAAATATGGTATCATCACAATGGACCATGTTGAAAATGCATATTGTATCCTCATTAATTATGTAAACATGTGAAACATTATCATGGTACCACTTCCAAAAATGTATTTGGCGATTTTATTTTATTTATTTTTATTGTTTTGACTGATCTGACAGTGCAGAGAGTTATCAGACAATACAGTCTTGTACAGTAAAGTCCAGAGATAGCAGTGGTATCAGTGATAGCCAAACAAATGCACCCATCACAGCAGCCACATGCTGTAAAACGTGTGTGAGGTTAACATGGACAGTTTCCTCTGATTGGATGAGCACTGCCATCTGCTGATGATCCAGCATATTTTACTGTATGTCTTCCAACAGAAGGAAGTTCAGGAGGAACCCCGTTATATAACCCCATCAATCACTGTGATAAGAATAAATATACACAGCTGCTTACATCATTCATTCTCATGTTTTTTTCCACCTCACAACAACATTATTTATCCACTATAGACCTGGGCCAAAGTTGCGTACACTTAATAATGTCCCTCTTATACATTAGTTGAACATAAAACTTGTGAATACTATTTGCAATGCAAGAGATCAGGGGAATATAAAATAACATTAAAGTTAAACCAAATGAACACCATCACCCCTAAAATAATAGTTTACCTAAAAAGCACATAAAGCACATAAACTTCCGTGGTTAACTCCATGTCTTCAGGAGCGATATAATAAGGTGTGAGTGAGAAACAAATCTATATTATGTAATTTTTCTATAAATTCTACTTCCTGCCCAGGAGTTGGCGATATGCTTGAAGAATCCAATTGGCCAAAAACAAAAGTTTAAAGGTTTGAAAGTTTAGTTTTATAGTAAATAAGGACTTAAATATTGATCTGCTTGTCAACCACACCTATCATATAGCTTCTGAAGACATGGATTTAACCACTGGAGTCATATGGATTACTTGTATGCTGCCTTTATGTGCTTTTTTGGAGCTTCAAAGTTTTGGACTCTGTTGACTTGCACTGTATGGACCTACAGAGTTGATATATTCTTTTAAAAATCTTTGTGTTCAGCAGAAGAAAGAAAGTCATACACATCTGGGATGGAATAAGATTGAGTACATGATGAGAGAATTTTTATTTTTAAGTGAACTATTCCTTTAAACAAGTGTGAAATGCCTCAGAATATGTCACCAGTTTGCAGATGATAAACCATTAGTCGCATGATCTTCAGGAGACTGAAAGAATGAAAATATAGAAAATGTAATTGGTCTTCACTTTTCAAAGGAAAGTTTACACATATTCTCATGATAAATTTCCACAATGCATAATTAACAAGGAAGTCTAAAATATTGATAACTAGTTTGACAGAAACGGTATTCAATGGTCTTTATTTTAGTTTGGAAATATGAATCTAATTTGGTGATAAGGGCAATTTCATGTGGTCTGCTAAATCTGGTGTTACCTTCACTGATCAATGCTGTGTGGGCCAGCACACGACAATGAACTACTGTTGTGAGGAAATATATATATATATATAAATATATAGATAGATAGATATTTCTTTATTATAAATATGCTCAAATTATTCCTGCACAAACCTCATCAACCTTTGAAAAAACATACACTATTTCTTTGATAAGCAAAAATATCTTGAGTAGAATTTTGCATAAGTTTTTCCCCAAAACGTATTCATGTTCATATTTTCACAAGTATGTTCAATTAAAAAAAATCACACACTTTATGTGCATGTAACACAGAATTCAAAACAAAAGGCAGTTCCAGACAGCCTGTTCACATAAAACATACAGACTCACAAACTTTGAAAACTAAGGTTGCCTAAAGTTGTTTGTTGTTCTACCAGCCTTGGCAGGCAGGTTAGGCTGGTCTGTTTTGCTGGTTTGTGAGGGACTTTGGGCATTTGTCAGCTGGTCAGGCTGGTAGATAAATTAGCTATAACCAACTATACACTGAACAATTGTATTGCAAATATCGTATAGTAAAAAATCAAGTAAGCCTTGCTTTAGACTTTACGCAGAAAAGCAGTGAGAGCTGCAGAGTTTTCAGTCATCAGACTAGACCTGAGACAGCATGTCTGAGGGTCTCCGTGAGGACACTTATGGCCAGTGCCACCGGCAGAGACGGAGGGGTGTTACTTGCACTGGCTGTCAGCAGGTGAACCCTCTCAGAGACTGAGATCATTGCACGAGCGTCCTCCAACGCTGCTACAGCTGACGCACTAGAGTTCACATTCCCCGTGACCTGCAAATCAAACAGGCAGGCCTGGAAATACACATCCCGCACAGGAAGCAGGGAGGAGCAGTGTGCGTACACAGCAGTGGACGGATGCATGGGTGGCGTCTCCAGACGCTGTGAGACTGGACAAGCCCACACACACAACTGCAGGTCCTGCTCGGGTGTGTAGGACTCCACGATCGCGCGAGGTGAGCGGACAGACAGACTGAGCGACCGTCCGATCTGACGCACCACCAGTGTCGTTCCGATGTGTGTAGCCGTGATCTCGGCATGTTGGCCGGGATCATGAGAGTGAATACGCAGGCTATGGTGTCCTCTGCGATCACCGCTGGTCATAGAACCATCCACAAATGCTGGGGGAACATTGTCCAGCTCTGCCTGGTATATCTGCTGCTCTGCACACTCACGCGAGTTCTTAAAGATAACTGTGATCTGAGGAGGAAATGGAGACCAAAGACATGTCAAATAAAAAAGTACCCCCAAAAAAAGTTCTTTACAGCAGTGGATGGTCTGTTCTGATGATGCTAAATGCAAAAAATCAAATGCAAACGAAACTAATAATTGTGTATATTTAGGGCAGCAAAAATACCAGAGGTCTGTCCTGTTAATTATTCATATTAATTCATCATTCATCAAGTTGCTCTTGTGTCTTCTATGGCAAGCCGATTTAAACTAAAAAGCTTCCAGTGTTACTTGTCCTAATTCAATATTGACTAGTCAAAACTCCAATTTTAGACATCTGTAATGCAATTTTGACTAGTTGTAACTCACATTGGAGAGAATTGCAATGCCATTATAACTAGTAATATATCAGATTGGAGATATTTGTAATATACATTTTGACAAGACAGAATGCCTTTTTACTGGTCAAAAGTACATGGTTACAAGTCTTAAATCCATTGAGATCAAAAATATTTATTGGTCTGAAATTCAATTCAAGATAACTGCAACTCAGTTCTTACTAGTAAATATGTAATAATGACTAGGCAAAATTAAATAGCAGAATTTGGTCCAATCAAGTCAAGCTCAAATGACAGCATTTGTGGCATAATGTTGATTAATGCAAAAAATAATAACAACTCGTCCCTCCTTTTTCTTTACAAAAGAAAAAGAAGAAAAAAAAGCAAATTTTTAGGTTACAGTGAGGCACTTACAATGAAAGTGAATGGGGCATTTTTTGGAGGGTTAAAAGGCAGAAATGTGAAGCTTATAATTTTATAAAAGCACTTGCATACATTTTTCTGTTAAAGTTTTAGCTTTTTACTGGGATTACAGGGTTCGCTGCATCACATTGTCATGGCAAGGAAGTTGTAATTTACATTTATGCATTTGACAGATGCTTTTATCCAAAGCGACTTACAGTGCACTTATTACAGGGACAATCCCCCCAGAGCAACCTGGAGTTAAGTGCCTTGCTTAAGGGCCCAACAGTGGCATCTTGGTGGGGCTTGAACCCTCAACCTTCTGATCAGTAACCCTGAGCCTCAACCACTGAGCCACCACTGCCCCATGTTTTTAATATTGGATATAACTTTACACAGAAAAGGTTCGTTAGCTACTTTATTACACATGCTAACGTGAATATTGTTTATGACTTGGCTATACTTTTGAAACAGTGAGTATTTTAACATTAACGGATTGGCCCCCTTTACTTCCATTGTACTGTAAGTGCCTCACTGTAACCCAGATTTTGCTTTTTTAAAGGAAAAGAATAAATAAATTATTTTTTGGAATAAACAAATACTGTCATTTGATTTTAGCTTGTATTAATCCCCAAATATTCCTTTAATTATATTATATTTTTACTAGAAAGAACTGCAATTTTACTAGTGAAAACTGAGTTGCAGATATCTTAAATTAAATTACGACTAGTATCGCTGGGAGCGTTTTAGGCTAAATCAGCCTGCCATAGTCTTCATGTCTAAATGAGCCATTCTTGGCCAGAATAAGCTGCAATATGGACGTCCAGACTTTACTCTAGTACAGAACCACACACAGGAGGAAACCTCACAGGTTTTCTATCTAAAATAATGAGATTCATACATACACCCTGTCCCGTTTAACTAATAGCAGCCTAAATATTTTATTAATTGTATGACAAAAGGGTAATTGGGACACTGTAGCGCTCACCTTTGTGAGCAAAGTAGAGTAAGAGATCCCTCTAGTGGGTGTGCTCGTGGCTTGGATGTACAGATACTGGTTATCTATGAGAGGCCAGGCTCCTTTCACAGCGCACGTTTGGAACTCCTCATTAAAGGTGCGGATGTGAGGGTCCCCAAACACCCCGCAGTGCAGGTATTCTGGGGCCCGGCCCTCCCTCTTCACAAACGCCTTCTCATAGAAGCATCCGTCCCCTGAGAGTGGGGCCTGGGGCAGGGGACGTGGATGCGCTGTGGGGCCTGTTTTGGGGCAGCGTTGTTGGATGAGTAGGTCCTCAATGCCCTGTACAGCAGAGTGGTAGGCCAGGTCTCCGCGGCACGCTCGGGCGGTTCGCTGGGTACATAGGGCGTAGGATCGCAAGGCACTGCAGTACCTGGCATTACCCCCCACTCTCCCCCCGGGGACCCCAATTTCGAGAGTCGTAGCCACAAACTCTGAGTTACATCGCAGGATCCGACACTGTGCATACACTGCTGGTACAGAAAACAAATACACTTGAATACAAATACAGTGTTCATTGCTGCATCTGTGAAAACATGGCCTTTCTCATAAAACTTCTTTGTTTGCTGTATTAGGAATCCGACTCATAAACACAATAAATTCAGCCACTTTTTCACAGATTTTACATTAATTTGTTTATGATTCGATTCCAAATGAAGAGACAGTTAACAGGTTTTACTAACAAAATAGCGCATCCAAAAGCTTTTCTTTGGATGTACCATAATAATAACATGGTATTATTTAAAAGTATGTTTGTTACCATTTGGAGTACCATATCATATGGTTATGGTAATCATTCAGTACCATGGAAATTGGGTAGTTGACGCGTAAAATGTCCATGAGAATTCTGTTTTGACATTTTTTATTTTAGGTTCAAATATGAATTTATAAGAAAAATGCATCTTTTAAGTGCTGTTTACATAGTTTTAGATGGAGTATATTTCATATACCCACAGCTCACACACACACACACACACACACACACACACATATATATACTTTACCTGAAATAGTACTAAAGATCAAGAACGTTGTAATAATGAGAATGATGTGATTCCATGTTGTGTGTGAATGATTCCCAAAGGCAGCTTGTGCTGCCATTCCCATCCATACAGACACAGGCAAGGCGGCCTGCTCAGGTGTCCGCACTCCGCACAGGTCTGCAGCTCTGGACACTGATGCGCACTACATACAACAACCACAAGGAGGAGACAAACCCAAAGAATTCCAGTCACAGATCAATGACAAAGTTTGAAATCTGGTAAACTCACATATCTTCTATAAAACATCTTTGTTTGAAAATTCCTCTATTGCCGTATTGTGCTAGATCATCTTTCTTTATGCTTTTTAAAGGTAATGTAAACTATATATATATATATATTTTTTTTTTTAGAATCCTGAAGAAAATACATTGAGTTTTAAACTGATTCTAAAGACTTACAGAAGACAATGTTATGATTATTTCTAATCATTATTATTAGACAAAAGTATTATTTGGTTTAAGATAGGATTTAATCTGCCCACAAAACTCAAGACCATTCAGCTGACAGGTATCAATCATAATAAATAATTAAATTATGTTTTATCTAGTATCCAGCAACCACCTCTTACCTCAAGAGTTATTGTAATCTATTATGAGTTCTGGAGACTCATCAAGAGACAGATAATGTCATGATCATTTTGAACAACCTTGGGAGAAAAAATAATAATAAAACAGTAAGCAGAGTGCATTCACATACTTCACTTGAGTAAAACTGACTTCATGTTTTCACTAAAAATCATCTTGAAACCAGTTGGGTTAAAAAAGGGTAAAAGTATGGTTACCTTTATGAGTGCATTTAAAAAGAATGTAAATGTCCTTTCATGTAAAATGCTTGAATTTAATCAATTTATTAAAATAAATTACACATTAATTCAGCAAGGTTGTTCCCTATAAATTTAAATGAGCATAAACTCACATTTTGGATATGTATAGTTTTAGTGAAAAGTGAGGCTAATTTCAAGAAAAGCTCTAGCGTCATTTGTTTGCAAATCGCACTTAGTTTGGTATTTGCAATGACATTCAGATATGTTTAAGTGTGACTTAAGTGTCCACAATTGTCCAAATACTTTTTGGGGTCATTGTATATCAGGAATGTTCACAGTTTCTGTTGTGGGGGATATTTCGCAACTTGGACTGTATTTATATGACTCAAGAACAAACAGTGGTGGAAATCATGAGTAAACTCCAATTCCAGTGTGTGTGTTTGCAAATGACCTACAGCTCTCATCTGGACAATCTGTCAAAACAAAGTTCCTTCATTTAAGTTGAAACCGAGCAAACCTGGTGATCATTTTCATTTTCAACACATGACAAATCCGTATCTCAAATGTCATTATCAGAAAAAATATATAAAAATGATCTTATCCATGTACTGTATGTCTCAGTTGCATGTATACCTCTTCTGCCTGTACTGATTCACTGTAGCAGACCTTTGGGTTTCCCTGCCCGCTTCAACACTAACAGCTGATATATGTATAGTTGATGGGACGGCTGGCCACAGAGGGGCAGCTACGGGAGTTGCAGGGCAGAAATAGAGGAGT